>NC_045161.1:11981009-12071940 GCF_900700415.2 Clupea harengus | reverse complement strand
AATTTCACTATTTTACTGGTGTAGAGCGTAAATAAATTCAACCATTTCCTTCCCTTCTTGTGCTGTCAAAGCAGCTGTCGATGACCCTGCTGAGTTCTTGAGCAATGTGCCCAAACTGGTGGAACTACCATGCTACTTGTCCAGCAGTCAAAAGCTACTATTAATGATGGCAGCAAACAAATACTTCGGTCAACACCTGATCAAAGTGACTTTTTGATACGATGACAGAGGGCCATCATCTGCAATTTCACTGCAGAGTAAAGAAAGATCTCTTCTCCCAGTGAAGGAACCTCTACTCATGTCAGAGTGGACCTCCTGCCTTTGAACTGATGTGTTTCATCCAGAATGGTCTTTTACTGTGCCCGTGTCCACTTGATTCTTTTAAAATTGCATGCGAGGAAAAACAACTTGTTTACATTGCCCAGGAGAAGTGTGCTCCTTGCTTTGCTGACAATAAAACCTGCCGTGGCGGTGGATGGATTGCTGTGGCTCTCGACAGTTTTGGGTATCTCATTCTTTCTCTCATTCTTTTGCATTACCATCTCTCTTTTGGGAATGGTTTTGGACCGCTTAAGTGCACGTATTAACTCTTTAAAAAACCTTGGCCTTCAACAGTGTACACCAGCCTCATGTCAAGTGCAATGAACTCTGCATGCTCGTCAGTAATTTCTCTTTTCCTCTTCTTGGAGAGTGGTGGTCTCACATCGAGTTTCACATCGTGTTAATCTTGGGGCCGTAGAGGTACAGCGGGTGCATCTACAGAAAATAATATATCCTATAAGACCCTCTATCATATGATATGCCTACATCAAGAATGACAAGACAAAAGTATTTTTTTTAGCCCAACGATTTTCTTGGCGAACCTGTATGTTACTAACCCTTTTTAAGCGGTAGGCCATGTTAGTGGTATAATAGAAGCTGTTGACACAACTTACATTTTACTTTTTTGTACCATCTTTGACATTGTAAGCTATTAGGTAGCTAAAAACATTGAAAAATGCTGCTCTGATGGTTCTGAAAATTGGATAGTGCAACTTAGTTGATTTAATTGGGAGAAACCAAGCAACTCTTTTATAAAAATAGACGTTCAGCACCCCCCATACAGTCGAAATGGAATTATTCTTTTTCCATTACCACATGATGATTCGACTGTAAGAGTAGTAGTCGAATCAGGCTCCTTAGATCGAACCGCTGAATAGTCCACTATTCCGCGTCACCCCTAATAGCAACACTACTACATCAAAGAGTTGAAGCCGTAGCAAGAAGAATGTGTACAATAATTTATCATGGGAAAATACATTGTTTTCTTACTGCCCAAGGTGTTTGGGAAAAGGTAAATATATCAGTTTGCAACGTTAGTGGCAAAGTAGGAAGTATAGCAATTCCATAGTGTTCAATGCTGATTGGTTAAAGGCTGTTCCAATGGATTCAAAATCAACCCAAAGTCAATTTATATATGTGCCATTACCTTTGTGAGATTCATCACTGACGTGTACAGTTTCTGTTTTGCTCACAATGTGGTGTGGAAAATTCTCATGTTATGCTATGGTTTTATCAAGCTTTGCTGCCAAAGGTGCAATCACACTGTCAGTCTCTCAAGGACACATGGTATGTTAGGAACTGCCATGTGAGACTGCTCCGCACTTATAGATGTAATACCGCTTGGCATTCTACAGATCAAATGGTTGTGTTTAGATAACAGTTGACAGAATACCGCTCCGCTTAAGGTCAAACTGGCCAACTGAGCAAAAATGTATATACTGGGATGAGAAAACCCTTATTTACCACAGCATATCTGTGATCCTGTTCATAAAGGCCTGAAATCATTTGTCTTGTTTGTGGGTCATCAATAACTCAACACAACACAGGGGAAACTATTTGTATGTTCCTTGTGTGGACAATGACCAAGGCTGCGTTCTTTCAAATACGGACTCATAACATAGCTATAGCACTTAATTATCTCATGGGCCAAATTAATTTAGTTACGGACTGACACAAACTGTATTTGTTTACAAACTATGTGTGAATGTTGAGATGTGAAGGATGCTATGAAACAGTGCCAGTGTTCATTGGTACAATCCAGTGGCTCTGAGTATGGAGTTGTGCGTTACAGGGCTCACCTTGTTCAGCGTGATGTCTGGCAGACTGGCTGTGAGTGCACTGGACTCTCGTTCCTGCTGGATGAGTGGGTTGGGCATGTCATAGCCATAGAGCGCTAGCAGCTCCTCCAGAGACATCTCACGGCCCTGCACAATGCGTAAGAGAAGAATAAGCAAACAAACAAACACACACACACAGACATACCAGCTCTAACTCTAACTCTATAGATCTAGTACTGCAATACAGTTATCTCTAATGGTCTGTCTCGTTAGTCCACATGTGTCTTTGTATGAGCAAAACAGTTCCTTGGATTGGTCAGTTAAATGGCAACACCACCATTTTACAAAATAGTAAACAGACTGACAAATGGATGCAGACCTTTTGAAGCTGCTGCTGATGAATTTGATGGTCCATATGAAATATATCTAGCTATTAATATCAAGACAGTGATTGGGACCTTGTGTTTGTACCATCTACAGGGCTGGGGTTAATTCTGTTTTTAGTTCCTTGTCCTTGCCTCACTTCAGTTCACATGCACAAACAAAACCTAGCTTGGTTCAGAGACAGTTATTGAAAATATTCTGTATTCAGGTGCTGAATGAGTGAACCATCTTAAATGTAATTCTCAAATGCTGGGCATTACCCTTCAAGAATAATAAGAACAATATCGCAAAGAAGGCCATTCTGGGTTTATTTTCATTCTTTAGTAGAATAGGTTGAACTTAGAACCACCATCTTTCAAGGAACATTATTCTAGATTGGACCTGTTTTTAAGTTTGTTGGCAAACTCGTTTTTGCATTATCCTTAAATTCATCACAATGGTATATGGTCATATAAAGGACAGATTAACACACCTGTCGTTCCCACTAGCATCCCAGTTAATCCACTTGAAGTCGCTTTGCAATCCATTACATTAGTTAGGAAGCTAGCTAGATTTTGTGCCAACTGTGCTTTTGTTGGTACTTACAAGACAAGTCTGTTGGCTTTTAGCTAGTTACCTTGCTACGTTTAGACAAAAACTCCTTAGTGTTGCTTCCTGTGGCATTGATCAAGTTAGCTGGCTTGCAGACTAGCAGTCTTGTTAAAGATCTAAAGAGATAGCATTCAGCAATACAGCCAATAAGTATCTGTAAGACCCTTTAAAGATATTACAAATTGCCTGTGCACAACAAGCTCTTAGTAGGTCCATAAATACAGCTAAGGGCCCAGGAAAGGGTCTAAGCATGGTTTTGGAGTAGAGCCAGGATGACTTTACCATTAATACCACAGCATTGCAAAAGTATTTTATAACACAAACCAAATCCTGAATAGCATTACAACAACTACTGAATGATACCACTCTAGCTGGTTGAGACTTCACAGGTGATGCATTGCTCTGACACCCTCTGGCACCATACAACCACAGGTATGCAAAGCTGACACTTGAATTCAAGAACTTTAGGTCTGAATCAATGATGTCAGATCAATTTTAGATTTTAACCAGAAGATTTATATGAAGTGGGCTTGCAAAAGCAACAGCTCAGTTTGCTCTTAAGAGGTTCTGGAAGAATTAATGCTTGGTATCTTTTTGATTTTGACTTATACACAAAACTAGCTGGTCACAGCACAAAATAACAAAAAATCAAAGATTATTTGTGGCCAAACAGAGAGATCAAAGTGAGACCCAAAAAATATGACATTTCCAGACACCATGGTACCTAGTCATCTTGAAGTAGGTCTAATCTCCTAAATTACTTCATGGCCACTTGAATTGAATACACCCCATTCAAACATCCAAATGTTCATGAAGAGTCATTCTCTCTGCCTGGTGTATATATACACTTCTGCAGTAGGGAAGATCTCCTGGGTGCGAAGGCTTGAGGAGTGTCACTCACTGTGTGGGGGTGAGACGCCATCTCTACAGCCCCTGTGTGCAGGACCCCTGGCCTCCTCAAGACCCTTGCTAGGGACCTGGTGGTTGTGGCAGACACTTGTTCTTCATTTCTCCAGCTCAAAAAGTATGACAGACAGTGACTGAGATCTCCTGAGCCCATCGGACCTGCAGAAAGCGAGAGAAAGGGAGAGAGAGAGAGAGAGAGAGAGAGAGAGAGAAAGAAAGAGAGAGAGAGGAACGTCGGAAAGGAAGTGGTTGATCCCCTTTAATCCAATTAGAGGGCAGGTAGTTTGTTGCATTTTAAACAGGCAAAGTGTCATCAAATGTGTCCTTAAAAGCAAAAATGTATTTAAGCAAAAGTTCAGATTATATGTAGTCACAAACTCTCTTTGTCCTGATGAGCCATTTGACAGAAATTAAGACAGAAAACACGGTTTAAAGTATAGTCACACTAGCGATTGTATCATAACCCTGATCTGCAGCTTTGCAAAACTCACATAATCAATCAGATGAGGCAGATGGAAATAGCAAAATTAGCTAAACATTTTTATGTAGGGTATGAGAAAATGGCAAATTTCTACAGGGTCAAGAGTGTTGGTTACCTGATTACATATCTGGATTATGATATCAGATTAAGACAAATGACCTAGATGCAATCCACACAGTGAGCATTTTTAAATATTCCCTCATGTGCAATTAGATTACAGTCTTTATCTCAGTTTTTGTTGATTTTTAAAACTTTCTTCTCAAAAGAACCTTCCATATGTAATTAGGTAATAACAGCATGTTCCAGGATAAGGGAAGTCCTTTAGTAGCATTCCACAAATAAATCTTCTGCGAGAGATTTTCATGTAAATTTGAATAGCATATCTTCACAGGTTCAAGTACATTCAGTGAGTTTGTTATCTTAACATTCAACATTAAGTCAACATTAGAGCCACCTTTTAAGCAAGACAAGATGTTAATTTGAGTGGAACAGATATTGCATAGGCCTACAATACTCACTATCAATATTTTTAAGATTTCTACCTTTCATTCATGGAGACACAAAACCTTGCAACTGGGGCAAATTAGAACTGAATAAATACAAATTTCACTTTGCTTTCTTAGTGTCTATATTGTCACAACACGTTTTTTCATAAATAGTCTGAAATATAGCTTTACTAATCAAAAAGCAGGCCTAATTTTAAAGTAGTTAATCAGATTACATTAAACATTTGGGTAATCCAGAATTGCAGATGACATTTCCAGCCTAAATCATAGTGGCCTAACTGAGTAGCCTATATTTTCCAAGTAATAGGCTACAGACTACTCAATTCTGAGGGTGGCATTATCAATTTGCATCTAATCTACGTGTGCTCGTGTCCAGGCGATTACAACTCCAGTGAATACCCTGGCAATTAGCCTTCCTGAAAATATGACCTAAACTCTTCTCCAAAGGAATTTTCAAAATGAGTAATTTATCCGACTCGGCAAATAACGAAGGCCATTCTACTGAAGAGAAACTGCCACACTGCATACTACTCTAAAACAAAGTTTTGATGGGATAGATGCAGTCAGTCAGACATCACCAAAAACTCAACACGCGGTTAATTACGAGAAAGTTGGAGGTCTTTAACAACTGAGCCCCTCGACTTTAAAATCCGGGAATCTTTGACCAAGGCGCTTTCCTACGAGTCGGTGCTGAACATACTACTGACTCATAACCGGAGTAGGAAGGAAATAGTTGTTGTGGTACGGCATAGTCTCGAAATCATGCGGGCAAAGCCTCATGTTATATGCCGAAACCCGCAAGTAGGCTAAGTTCGCTGTCAACCGAATTACCTATCGTTGCGCACCTGGGACAAATTCAGCACCTTCAACAAGCCGGGTCTCCCATTGTTTTCTATAGCGCACTATCTGGCAAACTGGGAATGATTCTCCAACGCAACGAACGCGACTAGGCAAGACGGGGACGGACACCCCCCATTTTAACTTCCTCGTTATAAAGTCCTGGGTGTGTCAAGCGGGTCCAAACCCAGCTAACCTCAATGCAAACACCACAATCTTCAACCTAGTTCGTTTCGAGCACACGAGCACGACAGAACTGAAGAGACATTTAATCGTTCTCCTCCTCCCCCAACCCTTTCGTTCACTCACCTCCGCCATTCCGTTTCTGCGCAGGGCTGTGGAATGCCCGGATGTTGTAGAAGTCTTCGCTGAGCCACCGGTTGCCGTTACGTTTTACCAAGAGTGATGACATGTACTACTGCACTTAACTTCGTTAGAGTCAAATTCGGTGGGGTAGAACAACATTAAATAAACTAAAAAAAAAAACGGATTTTAGAATGTATTTTGTGGATAGGACGTCACATTGCTCTCTCTTAGGAAGGGTTCACTTTATGTAAAACTTCAGGCAGATTAAAAAAAAAACATGATGACATAAAGCTAAGACGTTGAACAACACACTACAATATCGGTGTAGCTGTACTACCTTGTCTCCAAAATATGAAAATGTTTCATAATGTAATTGTCTGTTTGTGTGTGTGTGTGTGTGTGTGTGGACAGTAGGCAATAGAGTTTGAAAGGATATGAGGGGAGGGGTAAGTGTGGTTATCTCTGATAAAGTTGGAACAGGGTTACTGCTTGGTCTGGGCAACCAGACTCCCCCACAGTGATCACTGGCACTAGCTAACAGATCTGAGATCAGGAACAAGCCTAAACAAAAGACTAATCTAGACTAACGGAACATTGATCCTCTATCAGTTCTGTGAGATGACACATTCACTCTTTTCGCAGTGCAAGTAAAACAGGACAATTGATAATGACAAGGGGTGTTTGTCAGCTTTTCTCCCAAAGATTTCCTGATAAAGTGGGGTGTTAATTCCTATTATGCATTTAATGAAACTTTTGAAGATACAGTTATCACTTACAATTATGGATCAAACGTTTTGGAGAAAGGAGAGGGAAAGAAAATGATAAATACTGATTACATGGAAAGCCAAGCAACTGCTATTAAGGGAGATGTCATAAAAAGGGACCTTTCTTTCCATGATTGTTTTATGTGAAATGCATGTCTTGTTCTACAATATCGGTCAGTTTGTGACATCATAAGCCTTGGCATAACTAACAATTGCCTTTGTGCTGATACAAAGAACAGCTTCTGAACAGAAACCTGAACCGGGAACATGACTGAAAACAACAATGAAAATTAAAAAATATTTTAAATGAAGAATGTAATAATCAGAATGTACAAGAGGAAAGGCTTGCAATGTGGTTTATCACTGCATTTATGGTAGAATCACTACCGCTGGCACATGACCATGCAGTGATATGCCTACTTGCCTTTGGTACATATTACAATTGTGTGAAATATTAATTATTTATATTAGCTTAGTTTTCAGTATTTAAGTTTAAGGAGTCAGTGAGAGTTGATCATAGCATGGTTGTAGGTTGCATGCTCCTTTACTGTGTTTCTTTCAGATAGAAAATATAAGTAGACCATCCGTATTTTCTTTCAAAGTTTCTTTCCTCTGCTTTACAATTTGTCCCCCAGTGCATGTCTTACCACATACATCTCGTTATTTAAAGCGTCCTCCATTTCCCCAAGTCTTATGTCCATATCCTCGCCCATCTCAGCGTTTCCTCTACTTCTCCCAGCTTGTTCTCTCATCCATTCTCTTTCTCATCTTTCTCTCTCCCGCCCGCCGTGTTCCCTCCCTCCCTTTCTCCTTCCTGCCATCTCTTTGTTCATATTTTGTGCCATCACATGACTTCCCACCATACTACGACTGACAGCGAAGGGGGGAAACTAAGTAATTAAGATCACATGTCTTGTAATTTCTTCTCTTGTAATCACCACACATTTTACACACTGGTTATGTCTACATTTTCACAATAGATACAGTGCATGCGGAAGGGGATCTGAGTTATTCAAGTATAAGTCTGTTGGCATTGTCCTATGTCTGGATGTTTGTGGTGGTGATGTTATTATTGGAGCTAACTTGATAGGATGTTACTTAATGTAATGGTACATCACCTTGTTACCCAATGAAATGGTACATCACCTTTTTAGCTGTAGTCCACAACACATACATGTGTGTCGGGAAATAGAGATATGTATATGTTAATAAGGCTTTGTTAACTCACTCATCTATATTTGCATGATATGGGGATATTAAATACTTATGTATCACAGACATGTACTGCAGTAACTTCCAGTCTTACCTCTGCTCCTTCCTACAAATGTTTGTTTTGGTTGTTTTTTTCTCAATAGGCAAGGGCTAGGATGACTGCAGGGTTCCTTAATTAAAATAGTTGTATTATAGCAGTGTGTGTGTGTGTGTGTGTGTGTGTGTGTGAGTGTGTATGTGTGTGTGTGCGTGTGTGTGCGTGTGTGTGCGTGTGTGTGTGTGTGTGTGTGTGTGAGTGTGCGTGTGTGAGTGTGTGTGTGTGTGTGTGTGTGTGTGTGTGTGTGTGTGTGTGTGTGTGTGTGTGTGTGTGTGTGTGTGTGTGTGTGTGTGTGTGTGTGTGTGTATACGTAGATTTACAGACTAGTTTGTTTGTTGTTGTACAATAACAGAGAGAGATATGATAATTGAGGTTTCTTCTTTATCTATTTTGCCAGCAATATTCTGTCAATACATATTCTGTCAATGCAGTGTTCAGACATATTCAGACATATCAGACCAGTTAAATGTAGTTGATATTTGAGCTCAAAAGCCAATGAAATTACACCCCTCCCTTCCAGAATTCATAGTTCTGTCAATGATGGCATGCCGTCCTGGTCCTGGGGGAGTTCCAAACAATGATATCATCATCACCCTGTTTCACATTTGGGATGAGATACTTACAAAGTGAAGGTAGATGTTGGGTTTCAACAAGCACACAACTTTAGTTTTTAGACTTTTTGACTCATCTGTCAACAAAACCAGTGGTACTCTGGCTAATCTAGGTGGCCTAAAACTTTTAACAGGAAGTAATGTTGTTCTTGGAGAGAACCCATACATGCATCCCTTCTGATAGTGGACTGAGTAACATTGATTTTAGGCAGTGCAAGAGAGTTGAGAGAAGCTCAGGGATGATAAGGAGAATGTCGCATATTTTTTTAACAAAGATAATTTAACTTTGGGTCTTTTGGTCAATAAATTATTGAGTAAGCACACCATTTTTTGTAAATGTATATCCCACCAGCTTGGCTTTATCAATGTGTATGACTTATGTAGATAAAGATCTGATCACATTAATGCAGGTATCCAGAACTATCCATAGAGTTCACAAACTATTTGATACCACTGTAAATTTCACTTTCACGTTTAATCAAGGTACTACAAGGTAAACAGCTGATGATTAAATAGATCTACTCAGTTTATATTGAAAAATGAGTTGTAAGACATTCTAGTTGGCTAATTGTTTTGGGGACAAAGTCCACATGCTTTTATTAGCTTCTTTCAAAAGGTTTAGAGAAGATTGGGATCCACATTAGATCCTTTTTGTTAGATATTATGTGGCTATCAGTCAACAGACTGAGATAAACTTAGTTTGGTGAGTTTGATATTAGTAAATGTCTATATCTTTGTGTTTATAATGTTTGTGACATAAGGTGTGAGGTAATGCAGTTACCAATGTAAATCAATTCTCAACAGCTACCTGCCTATCTCAGTTACAGACCACAATGATTGTCCAAAGGGTAATCTACAGCTGATTAGCTCCACACAACACAATTAATCTATGTGACAACAGTCAGTTTGGTGAGAGAGCCAAGTAAATATGAGTGTCTTCTGCATAGTATATATGATATTGCTGTCTTGCAGGATTTGTCCTGCTGAAGAGAGATCGAGATTAAATAAGAGGGGCCCAAGTATTATACCCAGGTGGACCCTAACCCTAACCCTAGAAGGCCTGCTTGAAAACCCAGTGAAATGCAGTTGTTTATGTATTTCAGAGCACACAACGTATTCTTGTCTGCAAAAACTCTGTGGATGACAAATTACGTGTTTATGTCTCTGGTCTGTTGGTATGTTTCTTTGGGGGGAAATCCTTTTAATAAGAGACAAGTGAGATGATAGCGGAATTAAGGGGCTGACATCTGACACTTCATCAATGCCACAATTTTGAAATTGTGAACACATTGTTTCTACATATTGACATGTATGGCATAATGTGATTTTTGATGTCTTTTTTTTTATCCTGTTAAAATTCCAAAAATAAAGTGTATCATTTATAAGGGATAATGTATAGTCCACGGTCCGTATGGGAAAATAAAATCCCGACAGGATGAACAGGACCCCAATGTGCACCCACAAAATATCTCTTTTTAAGTGATTTTGATTGCATTTCGTGGCTTCTGCTGAGAGAAAATAGTTCTTCACCCAAATAGAACTTTAAAATTTCAGGTGTTGCATGGCGAAGAATTACTTGCCAACTTCAAGTTACATTGAATTTCTGTTACGAAAAGTGCACAAACCCTTTATAAAAACTGGCAATATCAGTGAGGAGACCCAAATTAGGCTGCACTGTATCATTGGTTATAAGGAAGAATCAGTTGAACTTAATTTTAATTAAAGTACAATCTTTGTTTATGCGTGCGTGCATTTGTGCATATGTGTGTGTGTGTGTGTGTGTCTGTGTGTGTGTGTGTGGGGGGGGGGTTACTATAACAATATGGCTACTTGATGCAGAAACTGTTATGACAAAAAGTGAAATCACATAAGACAGAAGAGCTCCCTCTGTTGTACAGGTTGAGACACACTGAGATGATGCAATACCAAAATGTTATCAAGTATAGCTACAGCATGTTGGTGCAAGGACTGATGGAAATTAAGGAATTCATCTGTCTCTGTGTAAGATGTGGCCATGCTGTATAAATTGGTGAATGCTTCATATATATGGCTTGTATGTGAGTTGAATAAAGACAGGATTAGGGTTAGGATTAGGGTCAGGGCTCAGGCTATAGTTAGGCTGGAGGTAACAGTAAAGGATCAGTTTTAACATTCCCCTTTAATGTTGCAGCAATGGCTGATGCTAAGTGGGCCCTCAGCCATAATTCCTATCATTTCAAATGCTGAAGCTGTGCCCATCGATCCCTTCAGTTTGTGTAATGTGGTAATGGGCTGCTCATACAATACAGTTCGCCTGAGGTGCAGAAAGCGTGAGTGGCCACTAGTGGGCAGTGTTGTCCACAGCCTGAGATACAGACAGCTGGATAGTTAGACCAAGCCCTCTCATGGTAGAGAAACAACAAACAACAGTGGCAACCACATTAAGATTGGTCTTAATGTTGTTTAAAGAGTTTTGGCGTGCTCTGATGAAGAACTTGAACATTTCTTCTACAGTATCAGATATGAGTACTTTAACAAGTGCCAAAAAAAGACAGTTTTGATCATGAAATCAGTAAAGGGAGATCTCTTTTCCAAGTGTTTGATATTTAGAGTTCATGTCATTTTGCATTTACCCTGTAATAGATCAGTTTAAATGAAATATGAATTCTGAGAAATTTGATTAAAAAGACTAAAATACATATGGACTTCGAACCCAATATGTATGAAAAACAATGAATCACCCAAGTCAAAGTCTTAAGAGTGTCATGTGAGATATAAAAGAACAGAGTTTTTCATTACGGAAAATGTGTTCAGTGAATTACTTCCAGACACACTTTTTAGACAATATGTACATTTGTGTTGCTCTAGTTCCTTGCTGGGAACAATGCATCCAAAGGTTATAAGGAACTCTACATATCAAAGGGGCTTTTTGAAATGTGCAGCTTAAATTATTTTCTTTTTACTAAACAGCCAAGTTGCAAAAAATAAAAACCTCATTTAACACAGGTAATGTGATTTAAAATGACAGGAACCACAGAAGAGATTATGGAAAACTGAATCTGAAGGAAGTCCATTTCTATGGACTTCCTTCATGGAATGACAATGGAAGCAGGACAATGAAAGCAAAAGTAAAAACCTACCTCTGGATAATTTAATAAAGTGCTTAACTCCAGTAACTTTACTCCATAGGCCCTTGAAAGAAGATTCTGGCAGACTAACCTATCCAACTTCCACGGGGTATCATCATGTATATTCACACCGTCCTTATCCCTGTGACCCCCACACACATCATCCTACATTGAAACACTATTCTAGTATATCATTTCAAAACGTTTATGATTAATATTGATATCTAGTTGTATGCTATATTTTATGAAGTAAACGCAAATCAGCAATGCATTGTTTAAAGCCACTTCTGTTCCTCGAAGTGTTTCCTCTTAGAACCTAGCCTCAGGGGAAACCTCATTGTTAGACTGTAGCATCACTGTGTTTTAATCTTGCCATGGATTTGTAGACGTGAATCATCACCTTAAATACACCAATGACAAACTCATAAAATGTGTAGCTGTGAGAACACATTAACTTGCCTCTCAGTTTCTTTCATGTATTCCTTTCTTGTCATCTCACAGATTTGTGGGATTTATGAGTCAATGTGCTTGCATTGCTGTGGGGGCTGTGCTTATTGCTGATGATGCAGCACCGACAATTTAAATCCAGGGAGAGAAGCAGTGAGTGAGACTCCTCTTGTACTACCATTAGGGGGCGGTGTTGCCCAATAATAATGTGTGGTTATAATTCAAACATAGAGATGTTCGTCTACATAAATCTGTACTTGACTTTGTAGTGTAAAACCTTTTAGATAGAGAGAAGGTTGTCTTTTATCCTGTAAAGCTTTTTTTCATTTGTGTGCATTCTCTCTCTCTCCATCTCTCTCTGTCCCCGACACACACACACCAATGTCTACATGTTGTGTAAAGATCAGAAACACACAGAGAAATGCATCTACTCTTATACACATATGAAAGTACACACACACGCACACACACAGACACACACACACACAAATGATCATGCACACACATTCTCAACTTTTCTTCTCCTGCTCCATCTCTCTCCAGAAGCTGCTGTGTATACATTCTCTCCTAATGTCATTTCCTCTGCTTTATTACATACTCGGATACTCGGAAAGATAAGCTCCCATTTGCACAACATAAACAGGCATGCAGTGCTGACTGTTATCGTGGCTGTCACACTATGGTTCTTGAGAACTAGATGTGGACTTTCAAAACCCCTCATTCCATTGCTGTGCCTCTCAAGGATATGACCTCTCCACTCTAATGTACATTAATCCTGTCTGCCTGACACACTGACTGTTTTCCCCCATTATAAAATGCTCTGCTCCCCTGACATGATCCTAGTCCCCCTAAATTCCTAGTTGCCAGGGCTGATGTGCTTTCTTTCTTTCTTTCTTCTACTCTTTCTTTCTTTCTTTATGTATTTCTTTATGCATTTCTGTCTTTCTTTTCTGCAATTATTCTACTCTCGTGGTGCAAACAGGATGTTTATTCCTGTTGTGCCTGCAGATGATCAGATAGGGGGGCTGCCCGGCTCCCTCTTGAAAACACAACACAGATTAACTGGGATTTCGCAGCTCCAGCAGTGCCCTCAGCATGGTCCCCACGGCAGGGACAAAAACAACTTTCAACAAAGGGGATACAAGAATTCTGTCCTAAATGATGCTGTCACTAAAAGAAAAGATGAATCTAGGTATGATCCCTTAAAAAAGTAAGCCTATAGTGAAATCAAATGACCGTATAAAAATAATAACAGTCCTTTAAGGGTTCAGAATATTGGCATATACTTGAATCTGACTGCCAACTCAATGGTGTATTCAAGGAATGACCTCTTATGGTAAATAAAAGAGGAAAAAGCCTGACAGACCAGCTGGTACACTCATATCTAGCTCCTCCTCAATCAATGCAAGCTATGTTAGCACCCAGGGCCGGCGATTGCTATAGGCGAACTAGGCGACTGCCTAGGGCGACAAATGGGTTGGGGGCGCCCTCTAGTGTCGCCCTTGGACCTACTTCCCATTAATCATAGTTAGAATAACAAGCAAACAAAAACATATTTATTAATCATGATCATCCGAGGGCGCCCCTTCAGCCATACGTTTACTTCAACCTCATTTTTAGATTTAATTGATGGTTATTGTCGATAGAGGGGGGGTGGGGGGGCGGTTGCGTTAAGTTACGTTACGTTAGTTATGTGAGAGCTCCTGGACACTACCAGGGTGGGGTGAGCCGTGAGCGTGTCAGCTACGTGACATTTGCAAAAATGAAGCGGTCAAACCATCTGGAGCACAGGGACGAAAACGAAGAAAGGAAGAAGAGAAAAAGAAAGCCAAGTTTAGAGGTAAGTCTTCTCATCTCAGCCATTAAGGTGTCAAACGAAATACATGTAGTATTGTGCATCACCTAATATTGGACGTTTCATTGCTGTCACTTAGGCTAGCTATAGCTAGCTAGCGACTGTTACTTTGCTAATTTGCTACGTAGGCTATTACTAGCAAACGTAACTTCACTGATAACCTACATGGATGTAAATGTCAAAAGACCAGTATCTGGATAACGTATGCTAGTTATGAAAAGTACAGTTGCTGTCTACATTCATTATAAATGGCATAAGTTCTGTTTAGTGAATTCACAACTAGCAGGTGCATACACACACAGTAACCATTTTGGGGATAGTGGTGGTGTTCACCCTTCTGTACAGTTCCTCCCCAGGAATATACTAAAATTTTTGTTTATTTTTGTTTTTAATTGGCCAGATGCACTCAGGCAATTTTTGCAGAGGCCGCTGTAGAAAGGACGCCTGATTCGCCTCCCTCCGAACTTTGTAAGTAGCCTACACAATTAGTACTACTGTTGCTGTTTTTGTTATTGTTATTATTATTAGCAATTATTACTTTCATAATCACATCACATTAATACTACTAATTGTAATCAGTAGCCTAGTATTATTTAGCCTTGTGGCAGTAATAGTAATATATCTACTACAAGTTACATGGTCAGATAAAATGTATTTGTACAATGCAACTATGTGGAAGGATGATAGAAATGACCAAATGCAAATGTGTAACGAACAGCATGGATGAACTCTGTGTTTAAATACAGCTGCAGGAGAAGGGACATCCAGTAGTACTCAAGGGGCCAGTAACACACAGGCCAGGAACACACAGCCTGCATCAGGTGAGTCTATTTAATAGTATTTATTCAAGACACATCCATACTTTAAAGTACAATAGAAACATGTTAGCATGTATTAAATACAATAGCTTGTTTTCTTAAAGAAGTTCAACCACATTCATGATCATTTCACTTATTATATTAAACACAGCTTGTCTGGCTATACAATATGATTGAATACAGGTGAAGGTGAAGGGACATCCAGGACCACATCAAGCACTCAGGGCACCAGTGAAACTACACTGCCGCCTGCAGACACCTTACCCTCCACAATTCCTGCTATCCAGGGAGAACCTATAGATCCTGCTGACTGGCCAGCCCTCTGTGATCCGGTAAGGACAGAGTTAGTTTGCAGAGGACCATACCAGACCAGTCCAGACTTTACATTTCCAAAAAGAGATGATGGGAGAAGCTGCCACCACAACCACTTCTACAGGAAATTAGTAAATGGGGAGAAAATCAAGAGAAGCTGGCTTGTATATTCAAGGAAAAACAATACTCTGTATTGCTTCTGCTGCAAGCTCTTTTCACAGAAAAATGATCACCTCATTAGGAGTGGCCTAAATGACTGGAAGAATTGTAGTGAGGTATTTGAGATATTTTGTAGTGGTACGTACAGTATCCATAAAAGCACTTTTGTTTGTAGAGGGTATAGTTAGGGTATAGAGGGTCATAATTTGCTTAAATGTCCTTATAGGTGCTTAAGAGTATTTTGCACAGTTTATGGAGTTAACTTAATCCTAACTTTGAGTGTGTGATAAAGCATTTAAAATAATAAAAAAGAAAATGTTCTGAAACTATTCTGGTGTTTGTTGTCCATGCAACATTTATTGTTGAACTGTAATGTAGAATAGTAGAATTATAAGTGGGTGAAAAAACTGCTATGCAAAGTAAAGTGATGTTAAGTATTGTGTGTGTGTGTGTGTGTGTGGGGGGGGGGGGCGCAAAACTCAATCTCGCCTAGGGCAACCAAAGGGCTAGAGCCGGCCCTGTTAGCACCTATCCCGAAAGGGCAGCCGCCACCGTGGCTGTTACTTAGATCTAAGCATCCTTACACAGGGAAAGAGATCCCTATAAAAGGAGTTGTTTCATGTCACACTAAGTCAGTCATTTATCTTATCGCTTTCCCTTGTGGTTAGTCATACGCACTGAAAACGCTAACCGGCTGTCAGTCAGAAAAGGAAGGGCTCTCCAATCTCCCAGATCATGTTTAAATGTAAATCACAGATTACACAAATCGGTAGTGTCCAAGGGGTCATTATCATCAGAGTATTTTCATAATGGCTGTCATATCATGAAGACAATATAGCTGAAGTACATCAAAAAACATCCATCTGTCTGTTAATCCTTTGTATAGATTTGGGACCTGACTAAAACTGCTGATAAGTCAATTGAGGTTGGTTGAAGGGAAGTGACCAAGCCCCACAGCAAACATGTTAGTTCACAGTTCTCAGTTTGAATAAAAACACTCCAGTGAAAAGATGTGTAGGTACAGCTCTGCCTGCCCAAAGTTCCGCCTACTCCCACATTGACCCTCACAGTCACTGCGATTTCTTCAGGTCACAGTTGTTCCTGGAATGTTTGACCAGGAACATCAGGGACCTCAGCCAGTGGTTGGAAAGCTTGAGCCTATCATGTTATTCACATGCACTCATACAGAATTCAAACTCATGCCAGGTGCAACTCTCACAAAGCTGCATTCAAATGCAAACTGCCTCTAGATGTTGAACCACTCATAACAAATGCAATATGGTTAAAACAGCATACCAAGTAGAGTGAAACGGTTGTAGGTTAATGCTGTATAATGCTTTATTTGACATTCATAAAGATTTAGTGAGATTAAGATTTTGAGTTAGCATTGTAAGCTAACTAGCTTAGTATATCAAGTGTGCTGAATGCCTTATTCTTTATTGTTAGACTTTGTTTATATTAATATTTATAATGTAATACAAACCTTTGAATTCATATTAGTGTGTGCCTGTGTTAAGAATGAAAACAAGTCTATAAATTGTTATACTAGTACAAGGTGGGACATTAGGGAGGGGAGAAATGGCTTGCTTTTGGCACTTTGTGTTTAAGGAAAAACCTGAGGAAATCAGAGTGAAATTTCACTCACCTCTCTTACCCTTACCCTTACCCTCTCACTCAGCTGTGCTCAGTAGAATCTCTGAGCTTAACATCCCTTGAGATGTGTTGACAACCTACAACATGACCAAAAAATCTGAAAGAAAAAAATTATAATTGCCATTTAAAAAACGTTCACCACAGCCAACACAGTAAAAAAAAACAGGAAGCTAGTTGGATGAAACTGAGCCATTTTGATCAAAGCTCTACACATGTAACTGAGTGTATGTCCACTCCCAGCAGAGTGACACAGCAGCCTCTGTGTTGCCCCAATCACAGTGTTGTTTTTTCAAGCAAGCACACTAACCTGAGTGTGAGTTAGGCAGTAAGTAGTGTCATTAAGTCAGGGACACCCAGACACATAAGGTCTTTCACACATACACAGAGAGCTTATGTACACAAATGTTCCATAGATACCTAACACAATTATTCACTTGTTGGTGCCATAGCTTGAACAACTGTTACTTGCCCTTGATACAAAATGGCACAGACTGAATGTAAGCATTGCCATGAATCCCTTCCTGTGAGGCAAGGAATGATTAGAAAATATGTGAATTGGGGCTTTTAAATGATTAACTAGTAAAAACTAGTGCCACAAAAATCGGCCTACATTGGCCAAACTAGTGTTTTCAGTTTCCTATCATCATTTATTATGCATCATAATTGCAGACATGATCTGTTTGTAAGCATCCTTATGGTTTGAAAGTGTCAAAGGGTTCTTCTACGTCATAAAACAAATCTAGATTTTATAAGTGCCTTGTGAATATTCTGTAACCACATTTTCCAAGAGCCAGAGGGGGGGGGGGAGTGCTGTGGCGACAGGCAGAAACATACAGTTTAATCTTTTGGGCTCGGTCCATGGAAAACATCTCGACTTAACCCAGTCTGAATGGAAACCATCACATCCAACAACTCGGCCCGAACATTTGATTTGATATGCAGCTATACAGTTCAGATAAAATCATTCCCTGGGGACCATGTTCTGACTTTGGACTAAAAATACTCGTGATTTGGCCTGAAGGAATCCAAGTCTGCACACATGCACACCATCGCCTGATATGCAGAGGTGTGAAGTAATGAAGTAACAGGATGTAGTTAATCAAGGCACCTCAGGGTAATGATGTATTTTTTTTAATCAATGGTCTTTTTATTGATTTCTCATATCATTGCAAACAAGACATGTATACAGTATACAATTTAAATCCCACCACTCATCCCCCCACCCCAAACACACAAAGAAACAATACAGGAAAAAAAATAAATAAAAAAAAAACTGACCAAACTTTATCTCTGTTGTGTTCAAAATCAGAAAAGCCACAGTGCTCAGTAAGGTAAACCATCAATTATTGAGGACCAGTCCTCAATTATGTCTGAAGTGCTGACACTGTCAAGAAAAGGGCTCCAGATCTTATAGAATGTATTCACTGATCCTCTGAGACTATATCTAATTTTCTCTAATGAGAGAAAAGACAGTATATCTTTGACCCAGTGGGTGTGTTTGGGTGGGGCAGCTTCTTTCCATTTCAACAAGATGGAACGGCGTGCCAACAGTGAAGCAAAGGCCAGGGTCTTACGTTTTGCTACAGGTAGTTGCAGTTCCTCCGGGATAACCCCAAACAGTGCCACAAGCGGGTCAGGGTCAATCTTGTGGTTTATAATTCCAGAGAGAGTCTCAAATACTGAACGCCAGAAATCTTCTAGAGAGGGGCAGGACCAGTACATATGAATTAGGGAGGCATCTGCACTTTTACATTTATCGCATTTGGGAGAAATAGTTGGGTATATTTTAGAAAGTTTTACCTTAGACAAATGGACGCGATGCACAACCTTAAACTGTATCAGGGAGTGGCGTGCACACATAGAAGATCCATGCACCTGTCTAAGAATTGACTCCCAGCTACTATCTGGAAGGCATTGACCTAAGTCCTGCCCCCAGGCTGCTCGGACTGCAGCCAGAGGTGGAGAGTCCAGACCCGAAATTAATTTGTACAATCTTGAAATAGATCCCCTAGCAAATGGGTCAAGAGAGAGAAATGCATCCAAAGGGTTCACAGGTGGCATAGATGGGAAGTTTGGTACTTGACACTGCACAAAATGCCTGACCTGGAGAAATCTGAAAAAAATTGTTTTTGGCAAGTCATACTGTCTTGACAACTGCTCAAAAGAGGCAAATGTCTTATCTATAAATAGGTCTTTAAAACAGTGTAGCCCTAGTTCATGCCATGCCATAAATGTCTTATCTTGCATCGATGGAGCAAATAAGTGGTTCAATGCTATGGGGCTTAGTAGGGACGCTCTCTGAAAGCCAAATGTCTTCCTGAACTGAAGCCACACCCTGAGAGAGTGGTTTACCACTGGGTTGTTTGTAGGCGTACGACTAATCCCAGGGAGAGCAGCACCCAAATATGCTGACAAAGAGGTCTGCCTACAAGCACTGTTTTTCATGGAAACCCAAGATGGACATTCAAGGTTGAGATGGTAACGCCACCAGTATAACATGCACCGTAGGTTGGCTGCCCAGTAGTAGTATTTAAAGTTGGGAAGAAGGGTAATGATGTTTTTATGTGATCTCAACTGCATCTATAGAAAAATACCAGACATAGTACTCTTCTTGCAGAGCTTTAATAGACTTCCCCTAAATTTAGCAGCACGTGACTAGCTATGGTTACGAGAGGACACGCACACACAAATACCAAAACTGTTGGGAGGATTACTCTAAAATGTATTCCTCTACAGATTACAGAATACTTTGTAATGAAATGTAAAGTATTCTGTTAGATTACTCAAAATTCTTTTGATTACATCAGCATTGTTATTGTTGTTGTTATTATTTACCAACTATAACATGCCCATGAGACATTATTAACATCATTTGTTCAAAGAACCTTCCACAGCAATGTTTTGTCTGCACATAAATCACTACCAAATCTAACGTTGCCCTAATAATTGTTTTTAAATTAACATTACCAACACATACAGTATAAGGAAGGGGAATTACATGCCGTTTTGTACAACACCGTATCAAAAACCTGGACCTATGACTGGTCTGAAACGTGCTGGCCTACTACGTGATAAACTGATTTTACATTCCCAAACCCAGGTTTTTATTTAGGCTGTTATAACCTGAGAGAAAGAGAAAGATGCACCTGAGAGATTGTTAGTTCGATCCCAACTCCTCGTGTCGAAGGTTCCTTGAGCAAGACACTGAACCCCCAACTGCTCCCGATGCGCAGGTTGACAACTGAGATAGTAGCCTCTGCCATCTGTGTATGAATGGGTAAATGTCTGAGGCATTCATCTGTGAAGTGCTTTGAGTGCTCTATGAGTAGAAAAGCCCTGTATAAATGTAGTCCATTTGCCATTTGAACAGCTTTGGCACAATGAAGGCTGACCTCTGACCTAACAAACAATTTAAAAACATTTTTTGGCAAGAAGTAATGCGCTGGTGCTTTCATTATGACATGGAGTCTCAAAGCATGTTGTCTGATACAAGCCTATTCCTGTGTTTCAAATGTAATGTGAAATAATATGATGTTTTTTCTCATTTTCGGTTAAATCATTTTTCAGTACTTTAGATTTTATTAGCCAATTCATCCCTTTCCTTTTACAGAATTCCAAGTCAATTAAATGACACACACTTTTCCTTTGTTATTGTCGTGGAAAATTCTAAGAGTTCTCAAGAAACTTCTCAAGGCAAACAGGTATGAATATACTGAACGGTTTATTTCAGAGGAGTTAACTACTGCTGAGCTGGTCCATTGAGCATGTCAAAAACTCTAAGCATAAGGCAAGAGCGATCAAGCAGATTAACTGAGGAGCAAGTCCCCGAGCTCTTTTTATAGATCTAGCCACCTTTCTTCTTCTCTGTAACCCTTGCCTACCTTATCAGACTTAACCACATCGAGAACCTTTGGTACATCTATTTTTAACAGTGTGCATATTGCACAGTTTCCTGTGATGTCTCAGCTTTACCAGGTATGGAGTCTGCAAACTACCTATCTCGTGGCCTCTTGTGGCCATTCAGAAGTGCCTTAGAGAAACCTGTGACCCTGTCATGGCCTCTCAGAAGCGCCTTTCTGAAGGCCTGTGCCTTATGGCATCTCTATCACGTGATTTATCAGAAAAGGTATCTCTGCCGCCTATCAGAAAAGGCCCTTCTGCGGTGTGGCAGCCTTCTCATCTAACTGCTACCTCTATGTCCATGTTCCAGTACCAGCAATACACACATTATTCAACAATACACACATAAGTAGGTAAAAATACGACATTATACACAGGAAAATATGTTAAATTCCTTGTTATTGGTTCGGTACTTCCCCCATGAACACCAACAACCTAACCTGACCAATATAACAGGTGACAGCCACAACACACGCCGCATGTTGAATCTGGGATCCGTACAGGGCCCTCCTTCACAGTAGAACATGCGCTGCCAGCAGCCCACAACTGCTAAACACAACAGTATGACTGCCCAACCATAGAACCTGAGCAGCAGGACATAACAACAAAGCCGCTTCATCCATCAGCTTTTCGTTGAATTAGGCCTGCTGGTCATCTATTTTCCTCTTTTTGGTCACGTACAAAGCTAGCTACCATCTGCCTCCTCTCTGGCAATGTAGTCTTACTCCATGCTTTCCAATTGTCACCTAGCCCAAACCCTACTCTTCCACTCTGTGCCTGCCCAATGATATCCCTATGCTGTAATGCGCCTTGTGCATGCTGAACTGCTTCTCCTGGATTCCACTTCTTACTTTTAGGTTTTACTGTTGGAGCAGTGTTCTACTACTGGATCCTTAGACTGTGACAAAGTCATCTCCAGGCTGGTCTTAGCACATTTGAATTCCTCCACCAAGATGGTCATTGGTAACTCCAAAATTCCTTTTCCATACAAAGCTACAGTACTTAGACAACATGGCACCCCAAGCCATTTCCTAACTGCCTTTTTCACGACTCTCTCAAATTTCTCCACCTCTTAAATAGCTTACTTAATACACAGTCAAAGACCACGCATGGCAAAAGCTAAAACTGCAAGCACTACAATTTTTGTTTATCGAGCAAGAAGGGTTAAACAACAACTAAACAACTACTAAACAACTAAACAACAAATTCTCTTAGCTCTGAAACCTGTCCTTGGTCATTCGGTGTGGAATTGTACCACCTGCCTAAGCTCTTCACAGGTTTTTCTACAATAGAAAGAATCACATCACCTTCAATATAAAACATCTCTTCCACCAGTTTTAACTAACTGATACAAAAAAATTCCAATCCAAATGGTCAATGGTGACGTTGTCCTTCTCCTTTGGAATTAAAGTACTACCTGCCCAATGGCACATCCACGATATTGTTTTTTCCATACAATCACCATAAGTTTCCATAGATATTTCAAAACATCAGGCACTCCTTTGAAGACACAATAAGGTCCCTCTTTAGGGCCAGGAGATGATGCAGCCCTTGCACAATGGAGAACCTCCTGCACCTCTCTCCACCTGGGAAGGCCATCGTCCATTGGTGAATTTCTACAGTTGGAAGAATGTATGCTGGTAACTCGAGATTCACATGCCTCTGATTGTCTGTGTGTAGCTGTTAAAGATACTCCTCTAGATCCTTTCTTTCAACTCACAAACATCCGGTTTTCTCTTGAGTGAATAAAGACTTCACAAACTTGTAGAATCCTTGTAGAATGCAATCCTAGCTTGTTTTGTTCTTCCTTCCTTCCTTGGCTACGTACTCCTTAATGTGGCCAATCTACGCTTGACCTCTGCCTGCAGTACACTAATACTTTCCCTCTGTTCATCATCTGCTCGTTTCAATTACTTCCATCTCAAGCCTGTCGCCATGACTTGGCTTGACCTTGCTTTTCCTTCCTAGCTTTCTGACAAACTCCATATCTTTCCATGCCACAATCATAGACCTAACCCAGGTGATTAAATACATTTTTCGCTGTACCCTTTAATCCTTCCAAAATTCACCTTCAATCAACATTGATACAATTGCATTCCTTGACTTCAGAGGCACCTGGCAATCTAACCTTTGGTTTCTGCCCACTACATCTTTCCTTCTTAGTCTGCTTGGTGTGAGCTACTGAGCTACCCTGCTCTGGCAGGGATCTGTGGACTGGCAGTTTCCTTCTCGCGGACCACCGTTGGTTTGAGAAACACTGGCTTATGGGAATATTTGAATTTTAGAGCGAATAGCCTACACTTGACAATTTAAAAAGTAATCCCTTCAAGTGATCAATGTATGCACTGTATTCTGATAACAATCTATTTAAACTGTAGCTTATCTGAATACAGTTATTCAAATTTTGTATTCTAAATTACATAATTCCATTACTAGTATTCTGTTACTTCCCAACTCTGCAAACCACAACCAGACACATGCATGCACACACACGTGGACAAGCTCTAAGGCCTTTCATGAGCTTGAGTGTGTGAATGGCTGAATGTAAAGGTTGAATAGTTATATATACACATGCACTCCATGTTAGGTATGACTTCACAAATGACACATCTTCATCACCCTACGTCTCTGTCACACACTACTTTTCAAATATGGTAAAGAATGCCATCAACCCCCCTGAATCAGTGTGATAATTAGTAATCAATTCATCCTGTTTTCTACCCACAGTGAGTTTATGGCTTGCATGACCAAAACTGGATAGTTCCCCAAGCTCTAAGGCCTTTCATGAGCTTGAGTGTGTGAATGGCTAAATGTGAAGGTTGAATAGTTATACATACACATGCACTCCATGTGTCATGGTGCTTCACATCAAGCTAGGTATGACTTCACAAATGACACATCTTCGATTCGTAATCGATTCATCCTGTTTTCTACCCACAGTGAGTTTATGGCTTGCATGACCAAAACTGGATAGTTCCTCATTGAGGACCACAATTCGGATTTAAGAGCACAAATCATCATGTGGGAACTTCTGTGGTTGATCATGAGTGGTACCAGCAGGCTAGGCAGAAGTGCTCACACATAATAGCAGGAAACACACAGAAGAAATGAAATGAAAGACAATGCTCTACAGAGGATGGTGAATAAACACGAGTTGACAGTGGTGCAAACAATGGAAAAGTGGTCAATATATATATGTGTGTGTGTGTGTGTGTGTGTGTGTGTGTGTGTGTGTGTGTGTGTGTGTGTGTGTGTGTGTGTGTGTGTGTGTGTGTGTGTGTGTGTGTATGTGTGTGTGTGTGTGTGTGTGTGTGTGTGTGTGTGTGTGTGTGTGTGTGTGTGTGTGTGTGTATGTGTATGTGACTGTTAGAAAGAGGTGTTTGCAGCACCTTTGCAACATGTGTGCAGCAGCCTGCCAGAAAAAATGAGGTTTTACATTTGAGGTCACTTGCACAGATACTGCTCTCATCAAATTACAATACTCATCTCATACCTACAAACCCACCCTCCCTCCCTCTCTCTCTGTGTCTCTCATATGCACACACACACACGCACACGCACGCACGCACGCACGCACGCACGCACACCTCATTTTTTCTGGCAGGCTGCTGCACACATGTTGCAAAGGTGCTGCAAACACCTCTCTCTAACAGTCACATACACACACACACACACACACACACACACACACACACACACACACACACACACACACACACACACACACACACACACACCTAGAATATAGCCCCAGAGAAATCATGGGAAGAAGACCAGATCTGTAGTTTGTTTATGTTTACACATGTCAGAACTGTTCACCAATCCCCCGCAACACTGAGTATAAATGAACTGACTGGGAGGATTTTTATCCACTCCCTCCATGGAACTGTGTAACCATCATTTCAGGGTACATGGAAATGGAACTGAGATATGTGTGCATGCATGCGTGTTTGTTTGTGTGTAATAGTGTTTGTATGCGATTAGCTGCTATGTCATATGATGTGTTTATACTATGTTTCTGTTTCTGTGTGTGTGTGTGTGTGTGTGTGCGTGTGTGTGTGTGTGGATGTCTATGTGTGTTTCTCAGTATGACTGACCCAATATGATTTGTGACCTCTGGATTACCTACTGATGACCTATGTGTGACATCACAGCACTCCTCTCCACAGTCTGCCAGCATGCACCAATGTGAAAAAGGGCAACTAATCATTCCCTATGCGCGCACACACAGATGCAAACACACACACACACATACACACACACACACACACACACACACACACACATACACACACACACACACACACACACACACACACACACACACACACACACACACACACACACACACACACACACACACACATATATATATTGACCACTTTTCCATTGTTTGCACCACTGTCAGGGAGGGAGGGAGGGTGGGTTTGTAGGTATGAGATGAGTATTGTAATTTGATGAGAGCAGTATCTGTGCAAGTGACCTCAAATGTAAAACCTCATTTTTTCTGGCAGGCTGCTGCACACATGTTGCAAAGGTGCTGCAAACACCTCTCTCTAACAGTCACATACACATACACATACACACACACACACACACACACACACACACACACACACACACACACACACACACACACACACACACACACACACACACACACACACACACCACACCATTCGCCAGTGTCCATTGTTTGCACCGCTGTCTGTGCACGGCCCACGTTTATTTTCACACCACATTCCCTCACGGCTGCCTCCACGCTCTCCTTCACACCTCTCCGTCCATGGCCAACCTTTCATAAAAAAAAAAGACTCAGAGCGGCCCTGTTTCATCCCCAGCCGGAGTGAGCACCATAAGCCCTCCGCTCCAGTTCTCCTCTCACTGGGGGTCCTGCCCACCAGAGCCTCCTCACCACCCATCAAAGACAGCAGGCTCCTCGCTCCTGTACTGTAAACACAAGTGTATTACCGGCAGACCAGTGGAGAAACACAGGCTGTGCCATTGCTGGGAACATATGACCCACAGATGACTCTCAGTTGCCCTTTACACACAAACGCGCGCGCACACACACACACAGAGACACACACAAACACACTCACACACACACACACACACACACACACACACACACACACACACACACACACACACACACACATACACACACACACACACACACACACACTCACACACACACACACACACACTCCCTCATGCTTTGACCAGAATCCGGACAGCTGCAGCTCTTTCAGAGAATCTATGTGACATTTCTCTGATAGGGAGATGTCATAGTTGTGTATATTGTTTGGTTTGCTCAGAAATTGAAACATGCATCTCCAGGTGCTTATTGAGCCAATGAATGTGTCATTACTGTAACAACATTACAATTGTGGTTAACAAAGTGCTAATTGGTCTCTCAATATAATACCTGACAGTGTTAAACTTGGATTTTTCATTTTATATAAATATGTCACGGTTTTAGTGTAAAGAAGAAAACAAAGCCCAAAATGACTGAGGAAGAGAAAGTCAAAAAGAGATTGTTCTTGGTACCAGCTGCCTTTGCATTATTGTGATGCTCTTTTATTGATTTATGTTGGTAGTATGAGAAAAACATCATTGAACTCCATAAGTTACTCTTCAACGGTTCTTTATTGAAATCATTTACCAATTTGAATGTATAAAACTGAATCAAAACTGTGCTGTCAACATCATCAGTAAAATGTTTTCATAGGGCATAGAGCAATAGTCTCCAGAATGTGGCTATAAAGTATATATAATATAAATCATTCACCATCTGAAATGGAGGGATAATATTTTTTTTAAATGTTATCTTAAATGATTGCAAAGGCATGGCTGACTTTAGTGCTGGTAGGCTAATATATATAAACGCCTGTTGTATATCATTTAAACTATTACTTAGGCGTCCCACAGAGTTAGCCACCTCCACATAACTCACAATAACCACCCCACAATTTAACACTTCATTCCCACTAAAACCTTGTCTCACGTTACCATGCCTGGCAAAGACCGATTGTCTTTCCTTTCGGCTGAACTCCACATCGTGCCCAATTAGAGCACGGCACCGTGCTGTGGCGTAAGAGTGTGGCGGAGGTTCGGCATGCGCGTGCATGGTCTGTGGTGGCTAACCGCGTCAGCGGTGGCGCGTTAATGACGTGTGAAATGTGTTTTTAGTCTTTAGTTTGGGGGGCTTGGCGCTGGAGCCGCAGGGCTTTGTCGGGTGCCAGAGTGAAGCGACGACTAGGGTGGGGGTGGTGGTGGAGGGTTGTTGGGGGGTGGTGGAGGGGGGTTGGGGAGTCTCGAGCCTCCACCGGTTGCTGGCTCAGCAAGGGCTCGTGCCACCTCTGCAGATCCCTATCAGAGGGCTTTCTGTGGGTTTTGACCTCCAGAGGAGACCATGCCGTCAGCATGCAGACACTACATAAGAGCCCAGCTCTCCCCAGCACCCACTACCAAAACACATGAGCAGCTATGCTCATTCATGCTCCCTCTGTTGCTCACTCTCTCTTTCTTCTCTCTCTGCCTTTCATTCTATGCCTTTCATTCTATGCCTTTGTCTCTTGAGTGAGCTCACACTCTTTGTCTGTTACCTGTTTATTTTTTAAAGCGTTTTTGTTGTCTTCCTATCATTTTCTCTCTCTCTCTCTCTATCTCTCTCTCTCTCTCGCTCTCTGTCTCTTTCCTCTGTTGCCACACATGTATTCTGAACTGTTTTCTGTCATTTAGATTCACCACTCATCTTCAATCATCTTGCTAAAAAGAAATGCTGAAACCATTTTCTATGGCGTAACTGTGCACTATGCAGCATAGGAGCTCAGGCTGAAAATGGGATGTCCATAGACAGTGGCAACAAAGCATGTAACAATAATCAAAACGTGCACATCCTAACCACAGAAACCTGACACAACATTCACCCTAAAGATTTCCACTCAAACACTACACCCACAACAACACCACAACCACCTAACATTCAGCCTTTCTTCAGCCTCAAATGTATTTTCAAGACTCAAACACGGACTCAAACTCTGAGCACCAGCAGTAAGAAATGACACATTTTCCCCCCACAGATATGTTTCACACCTTACTCACGGGTTGAGCAGCCTTTCACACACAGAGTTCACACACGACGTGCAGGACTTGTCAATGTGATTGTGAAGCTGTAAACGCTAGCGTATGTCTCGGTTCTCGCAGTGTGCTGCGGGGCCAGCAGGCTTCTGTGGTCCAGATGTCACGCTGGCAAGTACCTCTCACTCAGCAAGAAGCTAGAAGAAACACGGTTGAATAAGACTGTTTTTTATTCTTCTTTGTGGCTTGTGTAATCTTTTTATTTTATTATTGTATTATTCATACTAGATTTCTATTTTTTCCAAGCAAAGATCAAATAGATGTAACACATAATAATTATATATGAATGAATGAATGAATAATGTCCTTCAACAGTAGGACTGTTCCAACTTCAAAGTATAATCAGCATATCGGCACATCTGATCATCAGTCTGTATACTCTTAATCACATTAATGCGATCACAATCAGTTGATCTTGGTTTCCTGTCATTCATCAAGAAGAACAAATCAGTACGTGAAACTCCTGAATGAGAAGCTGTTTTGCTCTGTGTTGCCATTTGTAAATCTGGGGAATTGTTTGTAAGAGCGTCTCTCTAAGAGTGTTTGTGCTTATCTGAGATGGAAGAGACAATGGACTCTCTAGAAAGGCATAAAAGTGATTTGCTCACAGGTGAGGAAGGATGTGATGGTAAGTGGATGTAGGCAATCCTGTGTGTGTGTGTGTGTTTTGAGAAACGTAGATGATGACAAACTGATCCAGACGTTTATGAGAACATGACTTGGGCAATTACTGACAATGGTGGGAGAACAACACACCACACACAAACACACACACTAACATGACCAACACACCACACACAAACACACACACTAACATGAATACTCTCCATCTGGGCAGACACACTGAACCACTTTTAAGATCCTCTCCCATTCAGAGGCCATCTGACCTTTGCCCTGTAATCCAGGCAGCTCTAACTAATGATGTTTATTTTGGCAACTTTTCAGGCTATGGCAGGAAAAAACGGACACTCTTACTAGACTGCAGACTAATTTTCATAATCCTGCCATAAACTTTTAAATACTTTCAGTTTGAACACACCCACACACTCACATACACACAGGCATACGCAGACACCCAAAAGGTATACACACGCACACACATACACACACACACACACACACACACACCCACACTCTTACACACACACATACACACACACACACTCTTACACATGCGTAATACAAACACACACACACACACACACACACACACACACACACACACACACATACATACACACACACAATCCCAGAGCTCGCACGCACCGGTATGAGCCATGCCATCATTCCCAGCCTCTGGCCAAACATTGGAAGGAGCGTGAGCCAGAATCTGAGGCCAGGGATGTTTACACGACTTAGCTCCAAGTTATTTTTGAGTTATTTGGAGACCAAGGGCCAGCCCTTTATTTAGTACTTTAAAGATCGCAGGGAGGGCATATTAATGCCATTAAAAAGTACTTTGTTAATAGAGTCCTTTAACTTCCATCAGTGGCCATGAAGGCAGTGAAGAGATGAGAATGATAGTCGATGCAGTACACTGAAAAATCTCACCATCCCACTGAAGGATTTGGATTTCTTTCAGTGGGGTTCCATGTTGTGGTACCAGCCCCCACCATCCCTCCCTGCCCTCACAGTTATAGCCTACAAGTAATTATAATAAATAAACTGAGAGAAAAGGGATACATTCTTTGGCAAAAGCCCCTTGTGGGTGATCTTACTATTTAAAGCCCATAGGTTAAGACATAGAAGGAAAGGCGCATGTAGGGTCTCTGTAACGAACCTTATCACTTTACAGATAAAGGGACCTGCCGCTCCAACGGCTAATGGCTAATATTACCAACACAGATAATGTATCAGCCAAGGAGCTTCACCAGAAACCTGCTCTTGGAGAAATCAGTGGGAAATGAGTCTGATAGAAAAAGATAGGGCCAAAGCCAGGCATTCACATTACTTGTGCTGTTGGTTATTTTATGTGCTTAGGCGAAGCCTTGATATTAATTGTGGGGTAAGGGCTCAAAGACATGTCAGAGCCTTTCTGACGTGATGGAAACAATGTAAACTCTGCCTCACTGACAGGAAATGTTGTGCATGTCTTTGAGAGTACGTCTAAAGCCAGATGTTAAACTAGTGTAACTGTTTTGGTGTGTGTATGTGGCAAGAAGTGGAGGGGGGGGGGCACGTAGATGAAGGGTACTGTATGGAGGGGTTGGGGGTTGGGGAGTGGGGGGTGTTGGGGGTAAAAAGGTGAAGGCCCAGGAGACCCAGCCCCCGAGTTCCCACTGAATACAAAATTCCAGACCAGTTCACTCACTGCCAGCTTCTACGTCAGCCAGCCTTGACTCACGGCAATGCAACTGCACATGTACAAACTCTCTCACACAAATACAAAAGAGAAAAGACATGCACACACATACAGACGCAGGCATACATACATACACGTACACAGAGTGATGTAAACATATAAACATATAACTTTACATGGCAAATGAGTGGTTCCAGGGATCCAGTTACTCTTATTTTTCTGAGGAGTTTCCTCCCTCTCAGCTAACACACACACACACACACACACACACACACACACACACACACACACACACACACACACACACACACACACACACACACACACCCTCTCAGCTAACACACACACACACACACACACACATACACACACACACACACACACACACACACACACCCTCTCAGCTAACACAAACACACACACACACACACACACACACACACACACACACACATACACACACACACACACACACACACACACACACACAAACACTCTCAGCTAACACACACACACACACACACACACATACACACACACACACACACACACACACACATACACACACACACACACACACACCCTCTCAGCTAACACACACACACACACACACACATACACACACACACACACACACACACACACACACACACACACACCCTCTCAGCTAACACACACACACACACACACACACACACACACACACACACACACACACACACACACACACACACACACTAGTGACAACAGTCCTTCCCTTGTGTATTTGTTTATTGTTATTAATGGATGTGCAGAGTGTCAACGCTCAGGGTAAAATAAATACAGCTCAGGCTAATCTATCAGTTAGCTGCACCCTGGTCTGAAAAAGAGGAGAGGAGAGGAGAGGAGAGGAGAGGAGAGGAGAGGAGAAGAGTGGAGAGAAAAGAGTGGGGGAGAAAGAGCCTTGAGGAAAAGATGAGATGAAAGACGGAACTGTACAGGAAGAGATCAGGAGGGGAAAGTAGATAAGACAGGTGTTCAGAGGGGAGGAAAGGATGGGGGCGAGGAGGAAGGGAAAGGAGGATCATTCTGAGGAAAGGAGAATGTATGACTCAGTAGGATGCATAAGTACAGCGTGGAGTTTAGGAAAGAGGAAGGCAAAGCAAAGGGACAATGGGGAAATATATTTAAAAGAGTGAGAAAGAAAAAACAGCAAAAGACAGATGAGAGGATAGAGGAGATGACTGGGAGTGGTGGACAAGGCACAGGGTGAAGACAAAGGGCAGAGAAGCCTGTGAAGAATCGCTCTCAACGCCCACTTCTCACAGTTTTCTGGTCCTCGGAGTGACCGTCACCCCCGTACGGCTTGACTGTCTCTGCTACAGACACTTAAATGTGTGTGTGTGTGTATGGGGGGGGCAGTTTTAGATATGATAAGAGTGGCCTCCCATTCCAGTAACTCTGGCTACATTTCACTGGCCACTCACCATCTAAGACGTCTGGACCACAGTCCTGAGGGACCGCTGTGAGAATGCACTGCTTGTTCTATAAACACCAAACCCAAGACAGCTACACAAAGGGAGAGGACCAAAAAAGGGGGGAAAGACAGACAGGAGTGAAGAAAGAAAGACAAATAAAGAAAATGAAAAAATATAGACAAAGAGCTATGAGTGAGGGTGTAAAACAGTGGCTTAAACGGAAGAGTTTAATGCATATCTGCTATCATTTTTACAAACAGTTGGTTATATGGACAAGAGTTCCTCACAGCTGTAATGGTAAAATCAAGCCATAAACCATTAACTGAAAAAAAGTATTATCTGTAAACAGTAATTAAATGAAAACATTTGTAAACATTTACCTTCATTCTTCCTGTGTACACAATCATATTTGCTTTCAGGAGAGTCTTCATTTGTGCTGCATTATGGCCTAGTTCCATTGACCACGGAATCCAAATAGATCATGAAGATACTTTGAAGTGCATCTAACTGGTTGGACATGTTATAAAAAGAAAATATTTAGAATATAACGAGTATCATAGCAAGTTTGTGTTTGATACAGCATACTGTGAGATTTGGTTTGGCAGAAAGTTGTTTCAGTTATGCTAACTAATAGTTATACTAACTGATGGGTTAATGATTAGGACAACGGAACAAGCTATTGTGTGAGGAACTACACTCAAGAATAGTCAGCTGAGGGTCATTATTAAAGTGACACCTCACTGTTTTGGAACTCACACCGCAGAATGACACAAGTTGTATCCAAACAAACCAGTCATTTTGCAGGCTATATAAGGAGATACGGAGACTATACACAACTCTCAACGACGTTTTTCTCTATGACAAGAGTGTGACATAGCGTCTTTTAATTTATGATTAACAGCTAAACCCTGACCACAGTAGTGTTTGCCTGAACAGTGTGATGATGGCCAACCCTGGAACATAAACGACAGGAGCGCTCAGGAACGCACGCCCTACCGAACGCGAAAATCCCGCCCCGAGTCAAGGTTGGGCTTCACGAAGTTGTGCGGGACTCTTGATGGACGTGGGGAGCAAGTTAATCACAAAATGAGCTACGCGAAGTAAGGATTTTATTCTCTGACACTGACATAATGTAGGCTATGTACACAGATAGAGGTTGCGTTTAATGTTTTCAAGGGAGTTGTTTATTTTGAGTTAAAATGTACGTTTAAATTAACTGAGGACCTAAAAGAGAGAGGGGGAAAGCATACCCATTTTGAAATATGAAGAGAAGTTTTGAGAAGCCTGGGAAGGAACATGCGTCTTCGGGATGTAACGAATCGGCACAAAGGTAAATCATTTCCACAAATTGTGAACTTTTAAGAAGCAAAAGTAACCATTTACATATGTACACCCTAAGCAGGGCCAAAACTAAAATCGTTATCGTGCTTTTCCGAAATAGTTGTAGACGAATTAAACCAGTCACTTCATAACAGATATTTTTTTAACACACCTCACGAAACATATTTGATTGATTTAGTAACTAAACGTATTTTAGTCCAAAGAATTGTGAGTGAAGTGTTTTTCTCCTCTTCAGGAGTGATGATTTTTAGGTATTCAGATTTTCGGAATTAATCAAAAATCACCCATAGTCAGCTTCATCCACAGACATTCCAGAGGTTTTGTGAATTTCTAGCATCCACCACAGTAATTTACAGAAAAACTCTGGACACTGTCTTTATCAAACAAGATAACACCAGAAAAGTTAAAAGGCGATTACATTCTTCGATAAATCTGTAATTTTTCACTGTTTACTGTGCCACATAGTCTACTGTACAATTGTTTTATAGTTAAACACCTCCAGTGTCAGTTCCATTTGTAACACTTGGTGGACTTTAATTATTCTGTATATATATATACACACGTTTGTCAACTTATCATTATATTCATCGCAGAACTTCTGAAGATCTGGTGTGGTCCAAGAGCTGTGGGATGATGTCCTTGTAGCAGAAGGTTCCACGGCTCAGCTGTCTTTGTTAATCTTCCTGTCATCGCCCCCTAGTGTGTGATCTGGAGCAGTGTCCTACAATGGATGATCGCTTCGAGCTGGGCATGAACTCTGAGATCGTGGCCCACTACAACTACTCAGGCAAGTGGAACAGGCCGCGTAGCGTGGGGGTCTGCAAAATGGCCGTCCTGATCCTGATCTGCATGCTGATCGTCCTGGAGAACGTGACTGTGCTGCTGGCACTCTGGCGCAACAAGCGCTTCCACAGCCGTATGTACTTCCTGATCGGTAACCTGGCGCTGTCCGACCTCCTGGCAGGCGTGGCGTACGCTGTCAACATCTTCACCTCGGGCCGCAACACCTTTTTTCTTAAGCCCTGGCAATGGCTGGCGCGGGAGGGCAGCATGTTTGTGGCCCTAAGCGCCTCCACCTTCAGTCTGCTGGCCATCGGCATCGAGCGCCACATGACCATGGTACGCCTGCGGCCATGCGAGGCGGCGGGCCGGGGTCGTCTGCTGGGCCTGCTGGGCGCTTGTTGGCTGGTGTCGGTGTTGCTGAGTGCCTTGCCCAGCCTGGGCTGGAACTGCCGCGGGCAGCTGCATGCCTGCTCCACCGTGCTGCCGCTCTACGCCAAGAGCTACGTGGCCTTCTGTATCAGCGTGTTCAGCGCTCTGCTGCTGGCCATCATCATCCTCTACATCCGCATCTACCGGCTGGTGACGTCCAGCGGGCGGCGGGTGAGCGGGCGTCCGTCGGAGCGGGCGCTGTCGCTGCTGCGGACGGTGGTGATCGTGCTGGGCGTGTTCGTGGTGTGCTGGACGCCACTCTTCTCGCTGCTGCTGGTGGATGTGGGCTGCTCGCCGCAGCTCTGCCCCCTGCTCTACCAGGTGGACTGGTTCATCGCGCTGGCCGTGCTCAACTCGGCACTCAACCCGCTCATCTACACGCTGTCCAGCCGTGAGATGCGCGTCGCCTTCTTCCGCCTGCTCTGCTGCTGTGGGTGCCACCCCTCGCTTGAGCCTCCACCACCCACCATACCGGGCATCAACATCCCCGGCACGCCCATCCCCACCATGGAGAACAGCAAGTCCAGCATCGGGCCGGCCAGATCGACGCTTCTAAGAGGCAAGATCCCCACACCTCAGAACTCACACCATCAGCCTGCTGACTCACCACCCACTGGTACCCCCACTCACACTGGCAAAGCCGACCTTCTCACAGTGGTCCTTGTCAAAGCTGGCGCCTTGCCCTCTCTGGGAAAATTATGACTGCAACGGCCCAAGGTCTAGAGACTTTCGCAGTGACTTAACTTGTAATGGAACCTGTGATCCCACAGTGTTGGGTGGGACAGAAGATGAGGAAAGCATTCAGTGGGAGAAGCTGTGCCCTGGATGCTGTCTAGATCCTGTGGATATGTTGATATGATTCATAGATGTTCGGATGATACTGCAGTTCAGACCCCCAAGGAAGGTCAGTCACAGTGCTATCCTTCTGAGGGCCACATGAGGGCTGGGGTCAGGAGTTCCCTGCATGGTTTGGACAGGTACAGATATGGATTCACCTCTAATCATCAGTATGTAGCCACTATGTTTATGTTCACCAATAACTATTGGTAATCTGATCTGAAGAGGACCATAATCACAGCACTAGACTATACAGTACAAGCACTGAACTGTTTTCAGAAGGATTAGGCCTAGTTCTGGAGTTCATGCCACTCCCAGAATGCATCTGCATTCCATCTGCATACAATACGTGCAAAAGAATCAAAGACCAAGCATGATGCATTAAAAGAACAGCTGATGTTGGGTCTCGCGGCACTCAAAGAGTAATTACTCCACACTTGGAGGAGTAAGCTGCATTTAAGTTTCATTTGGAGTTAAAATCTCACAAAGTTTAAACAGTTAAGCCTTTGCCAAATGTTTGTACATCTTTATGTTATGAATATACGACATAACCTTCAACTGAGTTGGTGTAAATTCAGTGTGTTTTGGTCTTCAGGGTAAACTACAGATGAACTGTATGCACCTTGTAACGCACTATACACAGTGATTAGAGGAACTTTCAAATGTGTGTATTTGCCTTATCTATACCACAACATATTGATTTTACCTAAGGATAAAAAACTGACAGTATTATTCAATGTATTTTAATCCACTATAATGGTACAGCAAATTACCTTTATTAACTTTTGTTTCTCAGACAAATGTGAGACAGGTAAGAAGACAAGTTAGAAATATTCATATTATCATAACACCCTGTCTCACTATGGGTTTGCTCTCACACTTTGCACTCTCAGTCCTGGATTTTCACACTCTCTAAGTGAGAAACGAAAAAATGGTCATCAAAACGTGTTGATGTTGAACTGCATGACATATGAATTGTGAAGTGTAATTGTTGTAGTTTCAGTTAGACAAGGGCCAGCGCCTGAACACAGATTGCAATAATGGTCATGATAAGCCAAATAAAACTCGTATCTCCTGTCCAATGGCTGACATGTCTCAGTGGTCTTTTGGGACACTTGATTGGATAAAATATGATATGATCTTAAAAAAAATCTGTAATTAATGTTCTTTTACCAAATTAGTTGTTCAATATTCAGTCTGAGATAGTCAGAAATATGCCTGAAGTTGTTGTTTCATCATTAATTACCCAAAAATTTTCTTGGATGGAATCTCCTTGGAAAGTACATAGTGCAACTCCTCCACCTAGTGGAGATAATGCAATAATTCACGTACAATAAAGCTGGCCACTGAATTAATCCCCTTCTTCTATGACCACAACAAAGGAAATGGATGGTTTCAGATGACATTTGAATAAATTAAATTCAGCTAATGTAAAAATCTTTTTTAAACAACAGACCTTAACACAAAACTGACAGACACTGTGATGCCTTCCTTCGGTGAGTTTGTTTTTCCTATAAACTACATTAACAGAATAGATCAATAACTGAAGAATTTAGCGGAAAATGCCCCTTTCTAATGGATCATTGAGAATTTGCTGACCACCGAAGAATGATCTTCTTAAATGCCACAGAGAACTAGCTCTGTTGATTTGAATACATTGTAATGTTTCTACAGGAGGTACGTATTATGGTCTAACAGCAATTTGAAAATACAACATTATTATTTATTAAACTATATGTCCATGCTCATAATGTTAAAATTGTCCATGAAAAATACTGACACATTGCATGACATTTGTCAGCACTACCTCATCCTATAGCTAGTGGGCGCATGTGCCCACAACATTTTTGAGGTTGGTGACACTTTCAGAAGTATCCTACGGGACTGATCATATTAGACGGCATGGTATTGCAGAGCAAAATAACCTCACCTTCTTTCTCTATCTCTCTCTGTCTGTCTGTCTCTGTCTTTGTCATGCACACGGAATTCATTGGTTTAGAAAAGGAGTAAAAAGTCGTCAAGGAGGAGGCGAAGATTACCTCATCAACCTAAAGGTTAATACTGCCGGTGTGATTCAGATCAGCTCAAACAGGATGAATATAAATACCTCTTTAAATGAGCATTTAAGAAAAACCAACATGACACAGACCTTTTCATCCAGACATATACCACTAATCAAATGTGATCAGCGCACAGAAAATGTCACCCTAAAGTTACCACAGTTTCCACAAAGAAAGCCTGTCAAGGACAATCAGTGCTCTCGAAGCTGAACATTACATTTGGTGAATTCAGACACAAAAGCCCCGGGGGAGGTACATGGCAACTATCCCCATTTGCTGAAATGAAGAGGCCTTGCTCATGCGCTGGTTCAAGAACACAATATATTTCTGTAGGCGCAGAGGTGATCCGTGGGAGAGGTAAATACCTTTGCTTGGCACAGAATCACAGGATGCAGTGCATTCATTTTAGGCCACCTTTTCCCTCCGAGCCCTGCATCTACTAAAAACAAGAGCCCATTTCCATTCATTTTGTGAAACAATACATGTGTTTTTATGTAATCTTGAGCTTTGATGTTCACTATGAAGCCCCCAGCCACCTCCTTTTAGTACGTCATTAACGGCATGTACGGTATAAACATTTTTACATGCATGGTGTGTGTACATTGCACATGACACAACAGGTGCATTTTATGGAGACAACAATAGAAGGAGATGTATTCCATTTGCTAATGTGAGACTGTGGGCATTAAAACCAGACAGCACTCAGGGAGAGCAGCTGTGTATGACTGGCCTGGGCTTGTGGAGGGTGCAGTGCCAAAACCCTCTTCACTGAGATGTGGGAGCTCTCGCTTTGAGGTGTTTCATTTGTACAAACCTGACGTGAGAGATTAGAGGATCACACTGCCTTACTGTGCCCGCCTGCCTGCTTTGTCTTACTTTTGGAGGTGGTGTGTGTGTGTGTGTGTGTGTGAGTGTGTATAAACAAAGGCTCCATCTAGTCAGCATCACAGGGTGTGCCAGGGTAGGAATTGTTCCCCCCTTTCAGGGACTGTGGATCAGTTAGTGTGAGTGTCTGTGTGTGTGTTTGAGAGAGACAAAGAGAATGTAACAGAAAATCCTTCTTTTCTTTCATGGCGTTGGTTTTAATGTTGTTCTTATGCATATTAAGCAAGGAAGCAGAAATTGGAAAGCGAAAGGTTCAGGGGCTCCAGCACCTGAAAGATATTTTTTTAAGATGGCATATTTAAGGGCCCCCACAATTTCTCGCTACAATTCTGAAGGAGCTGCAGAGGACCCAGACACTCCATGTAGGGATCCCTAAACTTACATGTGTGTTTCATCATCCAGCTGGAGTTGGAGGAAGGGTAGCCTGGGGCTTGGTTTGGTTGTGTGGAGCTTCAGTGATCAGCTGGACTGGGTCATCTTGAACAGCTGCCCCTACACAACATACAGGCCAAAGGTCACGTCAGCAAATGGAGGAACCGGACCAGCAACAGACCTCAGCACAGAGGTCAGTTGTTCCAAACAGGAAGCTGGATGCCTGAAACAGGCAATTAGTGCATGCGCGCACACACGCACACACACACACACACAAAAAAACAAACAAACAAAAGAACCCCACACAATCATTCCCGTTTCCAGCTTTTAGGCATCAGCCATGCATGGTAGAAATGAAGATTGTTCTCAAGTAAGTCCTTGAAACCTGAAGTGCCTTTTTACATCTGCTTTTGTTGAGGCTCTTCGCTTGACCGGCAGGACACTTACCACTCCAAAGAACAAGTTATTTCACCTTCTATCAGCTCTCCTTTGTAAGTTCTACTTACTGAAAAGCCCATGCAACATGTGGTCTAGTCTCGCCTCAGGAAACAATTGGAGACTTACTGATGAATAAGACTGCAGTTATTCAGATGTCTTTGTGCACACACACACACACACACACACACACACATCTACTCATACATATGGATATAGACATGCACCTACAGACAAAAGCCTCACTCTCTACATAAGGTATACAGTTTGGGGCAGGTGTCACAACATGTATATGCTTGTGAGAGCGGATGTAGTGGGTGAAAATGGACAAGACAGTCAGAGGACAGAAGAGATGGATATGCTTTTGTGTATGCCTGAAATTAGTGGGCTGTGGGCACAGCTGGTTCATTCACAGCTCGACATTTAAATGCTCAGTGTGTCACACAGCTATGGTGTCTGCGTTGGCACAAGTTTGGTATTGTCTATCTGTGTGTGTCGGTACAATTTCTGGATTTCAGTGCGGGGGTTGGTGGATGACTACTAGTGTGTATGCATGTGGGTGACTGTGTGTGTGTGTGTGTAGGGGGGGGGGGGGGGGGTTCAGTGTGAAATTGTTTCTGGCTCGGATATCATCAGAGTTATCCTCAGCTGTTATCACACACACTCACATGCAAGATGCAGGCACAGACATGCAAGCTCTGGATTGACATGGCTGAGATTGTGATTAAACAGGTGGCTATGCACACGCGCGCGCACACACACACACACACACACACACACACACACACACACACACACACATCTCCACAGGTCTGTCAGTCACCAGCCCCTCAACAGCTGCACATCTCAACACTTGATGACATTCTACAGACCAAAATCATCCTGCTTCACACGAGGATATATCAAGGACACGCATATAATATTCACCAGTAGAATAAGAAAAATACCTTGGATGAATAAATTATGGTGAATGCAAAATAACAATGAAGAACATGTCCACACACTCAGTGACAGCGCCATGTCTACTGAAGCCACCATTTCTGTTGCTTGTTCTTTGGGCGACTGCATAGCAACATCGCCACAGGTATGTGAATATTGTCTGATAGTGAGAGAAAAGGATATTTTATAAGCAAGGGGAAATACATTCTAATATAAAATGCGTTTTAATTTGATTTAAATTAAACACCAGGTTTTGCAAACTGAGTCAGTATTAGAAGAACCCTGCGGTTAGTAAAGACTCACAACTCAGACTCGCTCATTGTGTCTCACTCATTATTGGATCTCCCGCTGGATTACTATTTCATGAAAGGAGAAAACAGGCCTGGTAAGTACTCTCCTCACACTCATGTTGTCAGCAGAACCAGTAAAAACTCTGGTCTCTTGCTACAATGGTGCCACTGTAGCCCACTCACATAGATGAAGACAGAGACAACCTCCCAGCCACACACACACACACACACACACACACACACACACAAACACACACGCACACACACAAACACACAAACACACAAACACACACAAACAAACAGCATGCTCACTCTTCCTTACTCCCCGTCACACTAATAATCAGCCTCTGCCATTTTCATTTGGCTCTCTAATGAAAGCAATCCCAGCACTCTCCACTCCAGCAGAACCAAAATAATGAGCTCACATCCCCTCCCCCCAGCAAACACTCTCTCTCCAGCCTCCCCTCAGTTCCCTCCCACCTCTTCTCCCCCTCCACTGATTGCATGAGGGGGCCAATCCTGTGTCTACTAAAAAAAAAACGGCTTGTTCTTGCATGGTCCACAGGCTGTGCGCTGGACGCTTTTCTGCATGAGGTGGATGCTTTTGTGTGGCTCAGCATCAATCGTGCCCAAGAAAAGTGCTCCACATGCAAAGCCTGCTACACAATAGACCACATGTGACAGAAAAAGCCCTCCGCCACCTACTTACAGCCAAATATTACATGCGGTGCATGGGCTAGGGACACAAAGAATCTCTGAACACAGACAGACACATTCAAAAGAAGGCATTTAGAAAGTTTATTTCATACCCACATAAAAAATAAAACACAGTTGCTAAATAAGGATATTTCTCCAGATTACAACAGCCGACCAGAAACCTACTGTGATTATGCTACTGCACAGAGAAACTTGTGTTAAATAAATAAAGACGCTGTCCATGTTGCGACTGGAGGTTGTGGCCATGATGGGAATGCTAGTGAATCATTAACCGCTTCACGATGACGCCCACCAACCCGGGATGGCAGCCGTGGGGAGACTGGCAGTCTGGGCATGGGGCGACAGGTGTGAGAGTCTAAGTGGGTTTAATGGCGCTGGCAGCCCATCGTAAGCAGTTGTTTCTGGCGGGCTGTGCAGCGGAGGTGTACTGCAGATGGCACAGCAGGAAATCTGCACTCCCACATCTTACCAAAACACCCAAACACCCAGTCTAAAATAGCCTCTGGCCTGGATCATTTGATTCAGAGGCTGGAAAGATAGAATGCCTCGACTCCTTTCGCGTGTGTATATATGTGTTTGTGTGTGCGCAAAATGCACATGTACTGTCAAAATTGGGAGGGGCCCGCCAGTGTCTGAACTGCAGATAAGCACTTCCCATCAGTGGCTTCTTTGGCCAATCAGGACAACAACTAGAAATCAAAATGACAGTTACGAACACAGCCGACTTGGAAATCAAAAGGACCTAAAAGGCGCCGTAGGAGTGGGACAATAAAACACTGTCAGTCTGAAGTGTATGTGTGTATGCGAGTGTGTGTGTGAGAGAGAGAGTGTATCTGATCTGTGTGACCAATCAGAACCACGTCCTTGCGTGTTCATTAGTCAGAGCGCGTCAAACATCACAAATGGTTCCATTCTGAAGACGACTTGAGTCGCAAGGACTGAGAGGCCTTTAATTAGGTTAAAGCCCTCCGCGAACTGAGTGCGTGTTATCCCCTCAAACGTGTCCATTTGCAGGCCTGAGAAGAATGGTCCTGCCAGGCGGAGGGGTGGAGTGGAGGAGGGGGGGTGTGGTGGATTAGCAGATGCATTACTGCACCTCCCTGTGCCCGCACAATACCAAACAAATCCACTGAATAGCGGAACACCCATGGCCGCTCCGAGGGAAAGAAAAGCTCCCTGTCGCACTGTCAGTCAAGGCATTGTGGCTGCTGGTTACCCGTGACAACGGGGGCCGCGGATGTTCAGAGAGTCTGGACCAGCACGGGGAAAAGCAGGGAGAGGTGTTCGGCCCCTCTGATTGGCAGCTTGCGGGTTGTGTAGAAGTGAATGACCTCAGGGATGGTGCCAAAGGGAGGGCTGTTCTGGCCCAGGACGTACTTCCCGTCTTTGGACTGAGAAAACTTTATGTGCATGAAACCCTGGCAGCTCCTGGGACAGGTAGAGACAGAGATGGAAGGAAAAGAGAAGAGAGAGAGGGAGGGAGTTAAATACAGCATTAAAGAGCAATTACATGAGACCGATTAGACTAGAGAAGAGGGAGAGACAACACTAGATAAGACTTATAAAAAAACGTCACACTACTGTACAACAGACACGTGGCCACAAACAAAAGGCCAGATGTTCTTGTGGGGCTGAGTGCTGTGGTAAAGTTTCACAACCGGTTGACAACCATTCAGCAAAAGGCATGCGGGGGTACTCGACTCGAGAATTCTAATTAGTCTCATAAAACAAAAGAACATCAGCTAGCACTTCATTTCATTTACACAAAACACAGAAATCATGAGGCTCAGTTCATGAAGCAAATGAAGAACAAAAGTGTACCAGGGTCATTTGAGGTGAGAAAATACAGACCGAATAAAACTCTTACTTGTGTACAGGTGGGACAATACGTGGCTTTAAGAATCCAATGCACTTTATTCTATACCAAGCTGACATCGACTTATGTTATAAGTCTCTGTGGGGTTGTACAGATGTGAATAAGTCTTTTTGTATCCTTTCTGTATGGGTAGTTATAATGGGATGAAGATTATCCTGGAGCATCGCGAAGTGGTCTTTGTGTCTGCGAGCCTCATGGATCTTGAAGACTCGTGAACCTCCCCTTTAAGACAGCCTAGGTCTGAGATGATGTGTTTCTAATTATAGCAACGGGAGGGAGACCCGAGCACTGTAATTGGCTGGCTATGGCTGGTCACTTCGAAGTGTAAAACACAAACTGATGTGAGAAAGAGTATCTTAGTCCTGAAGACATAACACAGACTATGATGAAGAAAACATAAGGACACACACACACACACACACACACACACACACACACACACACACACACACACACACACACTTGTGTAATTATTTTCTAAAAATATTCTTATGGAGCAAATATCTAAATCATTTACTGGAAAAACGTAAAAAAAATAAAAATAAAACAGAGTTAAACATGAGGCCGCTAATGCCAAACTTACAGCACTCTCTCTAACTCACACACACACACACACTGACACACACACTGACACACACACTGACACACACACATACACCTGTCAACCTCGCACACATCCTGCGCAATGCTGACTCACTGTCAGCTCAAAGTCTTCATCTGTCACATCGGCTCCTTATCAGTCTCCAAGCACCCCTGGCAGCGTGCCAGCCCAGCCCGGCACAGCCCGGCCCAGTACAGCCCCAGAGCCCTTCAATCACACTGTGTGAACAACCCAGCAGCAGAGTGCAGAACAGCAGCATCTACTTTAGAACATACACACACTGAGAAGATCAGAGAATCCCGTCTGTCAGTCTATGTGTGTGTGTGTGTGCGTGTGTGTGCGTGTGAGAGAGAGTACCTCTGTGTGTGATCTACAGACGGTAATTCATATTCATTAGTGAGTGCGCGCGTGTGCGTGTGTATATGTGTGTGTGTGTGTGGGCTGTCTCGTGTGCATGATGGAGAGCGTCTGGGCTACCTCTGTGATTAGTGCACAGGCGTGGGGAGGAGAGGCAGGGGAGTGGGCCAGAGATCAGGACCGTAATTAGGAGGGAAGAGATTTGACCAGATAAGCAGCGCTCTGTGGGGTGATTGAATATTGAGAGGAAAATCAGTGTTTCGACGAGCTAAAGAGGAGCCGCAGAAGGAGGAGGAGAGGGGGCAGATGGGATTCTGAAGTGAATGAAATATCTGGAGGAGACGACGGACTGCCAACACACACACTATGCATATCAGAGATGGAAAAGCACTTTAAATTCATCAGGGTTTTTTTCCCCCCCAACCTGAATACATAAATTCGGTATTCCGCAATTCAGATTCATGCCGCGTTCAGATTTTCTTTGGTGAATGCCTCCAGAAAGGAGATGCCAGAACTTTCTTCACATACTGTAAGATCTAATGCCACAGAGACCAAGAGACCGAGCTGATGCTTGTGTGTTGGTTACAAAATAAACCAAAAAGCTTGCAGGCTGTGACGTCCAGCAGGAGGAGATGGAACAACGCTTACATCCCAGCTAATCATTACCTGAGGGAGAGGGAAAGGCAAGGAGCCACAAACAGATAGACAGGGGTGGATAGATAGAATGGGTTACCTGAGAGAGAGGGAGAAGTCGGAATGGCTGGTCTGGCTGTTTCTGACCAGGTAGCTGCACTCCTTACACAGCGTCAGCAGAGACTCAGCCTCCGCTCGAGAGAGGGCCCCATGGTACCACCTGAGACACACACACACACACACACACTTTTAGCCCAGGCTGCATAAATCCTGTTCAAACCCACTCTCTCTGTCTGTCTAGTTGCTGTGTATAGCATAATGTAAAAGTGGAAAGAAGAGCCGTCATGCATACAACAGCAATCAACTCAGCTCAGACTTTACACATCTTCACAGCCTTTTAGCACATGGTCCATAAAGTGTTGGCAACTGGGAGGTGCACCACGGAAGCCGTAGAGTGAAGCAGGCCCAGGGGTGCTGCTGACTGCTGTATACCCTCAGGTTTTCTAGGTGACCATGCCAGTACAAAATTCACAGATTTCAAAGGACATTTCTACATAATGTCACAAGAATAAAAGGAATAAATGGCGCGAGAGACGGGGATGAGCGCACTCATGAGGCAGCTTAGCGCTTGTGAAGGCCCCACAGCCAGCTGTTGTTGACTCTGTCTGATAATGAGCCAACCCACAGAGCTCAACAGTGATTACAGTCATTAAGCGCTGTGTGAGAGTCTTAAAGAGGATTTCAGACATCACTGCAGATAAAACACCTGTTTTGTGGTAGCGCACTGAGCAGCACTCCTCATCCTCTTAACACCTGAGCAGTGAAATACAGCCCAGTGTAGAGTCAATGGGCCTCATTCTCGAACGCAGTTAAGAAGAATTTAAGAGGAATTTAAGAGGAATTGGATTTAGGACAACATTTGGCATTCATGAAAGTTTTCTCATCTGGGATTTGCTCTGAACTTCAGAAGACTTTCCGAACTCGAAATAGCAGTCGTAACTCGGCCAGAGTTTTCTCAAATGCGATTCCTTAAAAAACCACAAGATGGCCCCGTGGGCCATCTTGTGGTTTTTTGAGGAATCGCATTTAAGAAAACTCTCCGTGTTAATGAATTTGTGAGAAATCGTTGGTGATTGCGTTCACATCAACTCTACAGATCCTCGGATTAAAGTATCATTAACAATTACGTTTCACATGTAGGCCTATAGTCATGATTCTACGAGGCACCGTGATGTCATAAAATAAATAAAAGGACTACACCGGAATGCTGCGCTCGTCTAGTGAGCGTCGTTTGGCACTGCCGTCTGTGCAAGTACGGCAATCCAGAATTTTCAAGTAGTTCCAAGTTGGTGGAACGAACTGCCTAGCACTACCAGAGCAGGCGCGTCCCTCTCTACCTTTAAGAAGCTTTTGAAGACCCAACTCTTCAGAGAGCACCTCCCTTCCTAACTGGTACTTCGACTAATGCTTAACTTGCACTTATAGCAGTTACATTCCTGCACTTCGTTTTATTTCCTATTTCGTTTTTCTATTTCTTATGTAAAGTAGTATTTATTGTTACACTAGGTCTCTATTGCTCGTAGCTTGACTGTTCTATCCCTTGTACGTCGCTTTGGACAAAAGTGTCTGCTAAATGACTAAATGTAATGTACACGAACACTGCAAATGTAAGTGAATAAATAAATAAGCACTAAACTCAATCACGTTGATATAGCTATAGTGGAATAGAATGGACACATCTACATCCTGCAACAGTCCATCTCTGCACCGTTCAAGTCATAGACATATATAGTTGAAGTTAGATCTGCGTTTACTCGACGGTGATGCTTTCCGCTTTGACGTGACTCGTTTACGAGTTGCTTTCGTGTAGATTCGGTCGATTCCGACTGCACACGTCACTACGGTTGCGTGCCCTTATAAGGAGCTGGCAGGGCGTGTATGTATGCAAATTCAGGAGCACGAGAACGCGCTTTCAATTTAAGAAAACTCTTCCGGGGGAGCACAGCCCAGAAAACTTCTGCTGCGTAGGACCACATTTTCAAGCGTGCATGAATTTGGCGGATGTCTTTTGCTTACGTTGTTTTTCCGAAGCCCGTAAGAAACATTTCAGAAGAAACTTCAGAAAATGTTCGAGAATGAGGGCCAATGAGTCTCAATTTGCCTTAGCAGAGACAATACATTAACAATATGGCAAGCTTTGACCCATTTTAAATGAATAATGCACAGCTCTATGTGAATATGGCTCTTGGCCTTACAAAGTTGCTTCATGGTAGGCTATAGCCCTCACAAAATGACTGAATTCTGGGCTCTGTAAAGCGCCTTGAGACAATTGTATTGTTATGGCGCTATATAAATAAAATTGAATTGAATTGAATTTTCAATTACATTAAATTCCCGCCCCAACACCACTTTGCGGTGTCAGCACTACTAGACTTTGTATATAACCCCAGTTATCAACAACTGTAAACGAGCAGAAAGACCCGAACACCCAGGTTTCACCACAAGTCTCTCTTTTGGGGCTTCTGCTGTGTCAGTGGAGCAGTACATACACTTGTTTTTCCAGCGGTAGAGTGGGGTCCACCCGCTCGCCCATCAAGGTGAGGGAGTCTGAGGGCTTGCGAAACTTCATGCTGCCCCCAGCGAGAGGCGAGGATCGGGGGTGTCGGAGTCGATCGGTGGGGGAGGAAGAGCGATCCCATTCGGCACCTTCAAACTGAACTGGAGAGACAGTGTGAGAGGGAAAGTGGCCAAGAAAAAGATTAATACAGCAGAAAAGTGACCTATGAGTACTGTGAGAACACATCACCATAACAACCCCATCACCATAACAACAGGAATTACACAAGAACTTTGCTTCTGTTAGGAGTTTTCAGATTGATTGCACAAGTGCCAAGGAACATAAAACCACAATATGCATAACGTCAGGTCAGTCAGCCACACTGGATGCATGCTCTTTTGCATTTCCAAGGCTGGGCACAAACAGCATAGAGGAATGATGTCCTTCACAGAGGGAGCAGAGTCTAGTAGGGCCAGACGGGCTCAGCTGAGGCAGAGGGCATGCTAGCTCAGACCAGGCTAGAGGAGGGAAATCAAAGGCATTCAGAGTGAGCTGTGAACCCTGACACGTCCACATTCAGTCGGGGGGGGGGGGGGGGGGGGTTGGACTCTGATGCTGGAGGATCTCTGGGAGGCAGACAGGGTGTTGACCCAACATCAGAGGAATGTGGCTGGGGGTACGGGGGAGGGAGGGAGGGTAACTCTTGTGGTGCCAGCGGGGGCGGCATGACTCAGCAGGCTGGTCATCACAAGGCCAGAGCCAGGTTTCGTGGGCGGGAGGGTTGATGCAGGACACTGGTTTGGGGGAGGGGGGGCAGTAAGGTGTGCAGAGGGCAGGGGGTTGGTGGAGGGGTAAGATTCCTCTGGGTCAGAGGTCACCTTGGTCGTTAAGGAGAGACTCTTCCTCTTCCAACTGCCCCACTGGAGGGGGCCATGGCCGCTCAGTACACTCAGTCATGTCTGACAGCACCATACACACGAAGGAAGGAAAGAAAGAAAGAAAGAAAGACTGATTCAAGTGTAAAGACAAAAGCACAGCACATCATGTTAGTCCCTGTTCACACCTGGCATTAACATGCATCTTGGGTGATCCAAGATGTGTGATCCAAGTTCACACCTGGCATTAGAATGTGTCTCCACGCGCGTCTGCACCGACCATTTGTGATCAGATCTCACTTCCCTGCACTACATAAATCTGTCCAAATGAACCTTTAATTATTTAAAGTACAGAATGAAGTGCATACTATACTTGATGTAGTGACTGTCATGTTTGTGCATGTATACATCATGAGCAGAAAGAGATGGAAGGTGAAGGAACTGCTAGAAATAATTATATGATCAAAATAACAAAAAATGTGTGTGTGTGGACACCTTATTGATATTTTACAATACAAGTCACTGTCATCTTCATATTGGGATTAACTGATCCTACCTTCTTTAGTAGGCCTATCTTTAGGAGACATGCCTGCTTACTGAGATGCATTAAGAAACTTAAGCTAATCTCCTTCACAGAAAAGAGCATAGTTGTATTTGATCTGTTAGCTTTGACTTTATTTCTATTGGTTTGAAGAGAACAATGCCAGCACAGCTCAAATCCTCCAAAAACATTTTTTTTTTAAGATCTCTATGAAATTCTTAATCCACAGCCTTGGCTGCATCCTAGGTTATGCTAAGGCGTTGTACAGCGTCAGACCTGAACAACCATATAAGATACAATATGTGCCATTTACGCATTAAAAACAGGTTATTAAAAACAGGTTATTAAAAACAGATGACTGTGTAGGAAATAACTGTAGCAGCGAGAATTATAATTAATTAATTATATTATAATATAAGTATAAACAAACTCCTTATAATACACCCAGCAAGCTAAAAACACTCATTATAATGAGCCAACCCACAGAGCTCAACAGTGATTACAGTCATACAGTCTGGCTGGCATGTTGCATGATTCTCACTAACTAATTCTCACGGTTTTGTTTTTCCTTCTTCCCTTCTGATCAACTGCGCTTTTGTTAATAGTAGTGTGACAGCTAGTCACGTTTCACGGTGTTACCGCGATGCAGCTCAGGGCCCCGGGCCTGCTTTGCCTCCCATGTTGCAACTCCTGTGGGTATAGAGCTGTCCACTTGTCACTCAAAACGCATGTTAATGCCAGGTGTGAACAGGGCCTTGAAGGCAGAAAAAAAAATAGGAAAAGTGTCCAATGGAGAGAAAGAAGTGACGAGACTGGTGAAACAAACAAGGAGGTGGAGGGCACAACGACACGATCAGATAAGAAAAAGAAAATAAGACAGTGAGTGGAAAATGATTAGGAGAGAAAGAAATGCAAAAGAGGAGAGGAGAGAGGATGAGAGTGCTGTCTCTGCTCCCTCGACCTCTCGTCCTTCTCCACTGTTAATCTCTCTGAGGGCAGGAAAACAACTGGGGGGATCGAGAGAGAAAGGGAGAAAGATGACAGCTACAAGAAATGACAAGAGAGGAAAAGGAAAGGGGAGAGGAAAGAACTGGATGGGATGATACAGTGAGATGACAGGAGGAAGAGAAGAGCAAGACAGGAGATACAACAGAGAGAGGAAGAGAAGGGAGAGAGGCGGGGGGGGGGGGCACGGTGATCTGTCCAGTGCTGGGCTGTGAAGCAGCTCCAGACAGGAGAAGGAAGATGGTAGAAGAGAGAGGGGAAGAGACAAAACAGCATGTGACAGGATCCTACACAGCTCATTATAAAACAAAACAATCATAGCCCTCTCAATGCTGCTTCAGCACTTTACACAACAACACACACACACACACACACACACACACACACATAAAAAAAAACCTCACTTACACACACAAAGTCAGACATAGACAACCACACATACACATAGATATACGTGTAGATCATACATCATAATGACCCACATCAACAACACACATACCCACACACTCTGTCAAACTGGAGGGACTGTGACATCTCTACAAGAACCCTGCTCTGCCTATAGCTACCCCCCCTCTCTGCCTGGTCCCCCATGCCCTAGACATGAAAGGCAGACGCATAACAGCCATTTAGAGGAGAAGAAACATACCACTTCATACATCACTCGCCCTCCCTCTATGTCTTTCTTCTGCTAGCTCTAGTTAATTATTGAAGGGGCAGACACACTCCAGCACTTTTGCCTGGCTAGGGGTGAATTATTGATGCATGGCACTGCGGCACAATGGCCCATCTGGGAAGACTGAGCCCCGAGCCGTGATTAAACAGTGACCTGGCCCACCTCTCCCTGTGTACACACACCCTCAATCACTCACACTTACATGTAGACACATTTGTGCTCAGTCTACTCTCTTCATCTGTCTCACACAGGTTTTTTCTCTCTCTCTCTCTCACACACACACACACACACACACCTAGAATATAGCCCCAGAGAAATCATGGGAAGAAGACCAGATCTGTAGTTTGGTTATGTTTACACATGTCAGAACTGTTCACCAATCCCCCGCAACACTGAGTATAAATGAACTGACTGGGAGGATTTTTATCCACTCCCTCCATGGAACTGTGTAACCATCATTTCAGGGTACATGGAAATGGAACTGAGATATGTGTGCATGCATGTGTGTTTGTTTGTGTGTAATAGTGTTTGTATGCGATTAGCTGCTATGTCATATGATGTGTTTATACTATGTTTCTGTTTCTGTGTGTGTGTGTGTGTGTGTGTGTGTGTGTGTATGTCTATGTGTGTTTCTCAGTATGACTGACCCAATATGATTTGTGACCTCTGGATTACCTACTGATGACCTATGTGTGACATCACAGCACTCCTCTCCACAGTCTGCCAGCATGCACCAATGTGAAAAAGGGCAACTAATCATTCCCTATGCGCGCACACACAGATGCAAAGCACACACATGCCACATCCATACACATTAACAGACCCTCTCGACAATTCCCCTCAAGCCACACATAATCTACAGTACCTTGTGTACACACTCCGGGTCCTCTGAACACACACACACACACACACACACACACACACACACACACAGTGAGAACACTGAGGTCACATCTGGGCTCCTGCTGAAGCAGGCTGCAAAACAACAGGAACCTGTGGCTTTGTTATTCATTACAGAGAATGACAAAAGGACTAGAGAAATAGTGTACACACACACACACACACATCTGTCAGCAGACCAAAGAGGGAGGGAGAGGGAGATATAGAGAGAGATAACAAAGGTGCAGACTGCATGGCTTTGTTTGTTACACCAGTATGCCTTAAGGGCCCTCAAACAGAATCTAATTTTCTCTGTTTACTCCCAGTCATTTCATCCTGTAACAGAACCCTGAATATGAAAGCACACCGAACGGAGGACCTCATGAAGCCGAATAGTGGGGAAAGGTGAAACCAAAATCAGGGAAAATTTGAAATGGGAATGGATACGTTCACGAACTAGCACCTCGCTACAATGACACACGTGGTTATGCATGCAATTTTCACTCGACGAGTTGGAAACCACTTTGCACTAATGACACGCAATTAACACCTCTCTCTGCCTTGCCCGGGCCATGTGGAACTGCTCGCACTGTAAAAGACAAGACAGTCTGGGTGCTGCAGCTGCTCCTCATCTCAAGAGCTGAGCTGTATTTTTGTCTGGTTATGGGCCAGTCTCACATTCCACAGTTATATAGTTCCCATCCTGTTAAAAGCGCCACATTTATGCGCCAGCTCGAGGAGAGGTAAGGACAGATCACAGATGTGTACTAGCCATTTCATTTCATTACATTTATTTTCATTTACCATTTTTGATTGGAGGCATTACAGTCGTAGCCATACACGTTAAATACGGTGTCCTGTTTACGTCTTTTAAAGCAGGCCATACTATTTGTAAATAGCTCCTGATGTAGGCCACAAGCAGCACCTCCAGCCTGGTGGACCAAGTTACACCATGCATAAGAGACACAGTGGTGAATGTTGCTGTGCGTACTGTGATTAACGTGCAAGTCTGCAACTTGTTGGGCGGCCAAGGCCAGAAATAATAAATTATAACATGAGGTGATGTTTGAGTTTCCTGTCGATCTTTTTGGCGCCTTCATCCTCCCCTCATTTGGGAAACACTCAACTCTGCATGATGTTACCACAACCTTCCCACATTCCCAGTAGGATATCAAATATCAAGTGGGAAATATTTTCAATTAAAAATATTACCAATTATACCGCATGTCTCATCTAATCTTCCTATTTATTCTCGCGGAAATAATTCAATGGGAAAATAAAATCCATTTCTGCACAAAAAAATTACAAAAATTCATGATGTGCTGGAATATTTTGAGTTCATCCTTCAGGATGTTTTTTATATCGTGACAATGACATGGTGTCAGATGTTGATGATGATGATGGTGGTGGTGGATCTCTACTCCATAGAGCAGCCAGCACACAAACCTCAAATTCTCTGGCCACCGTCCAGTGGGAGAGGTACAGTATTCTATTTTCTCATTTTTCTATTCTTCCATTCTCCTATTTTACTCTCGAAGCACCACTTAAACCTCCCCCTCTCCTCTACATCTCTCATCTGTTACTCTCCACATCCATTTCTTCTTTTTATTATATTCGTACCCAGCATGTTAATGGAGCACGAGGGGGGGGGGGGGGGACTTTTCATTAATGTCAGTGATGCTTTCACACAGAGAGAGAGAGAGAGAGCGAGAGAAAAAGAGAGGGAGAGACAGACAGTGAGGAAGAGAGCAAAAGACACATGAGGGACTGTGAAGGGAGAAGGAGGGAGAGAAAGAGAGAGAGAGAAGAGTAAATTGATGGAGGAGCTTGTCTGCTCCCTTGGGGCCTCCCTACAAAGGGTTGAGAGAGTAGGGCACAAGCTACAAATCTCTCTCACACACAATCACACACACTCATACACACTTTTACTATACAAGTGTGACTCACATGCATCCACACTTCTGTGTCACAGCTACACACAGCTACACACACACACACACACACACACACAGTGAGAGACACTCCTCTTTACACTCTCTCCAGCTCTTCAAAGTCTTCATGCATGGAAGATTGATTCTGCACGCATGCACACACGCACCCTCTCAAAGAGAGCCCAAATAAAAATCCATCGGAAACGCCTGCCATGTCCGTGGGAAAAGACAGCATCTAGGCTTCTCATTTGAAATCAATGAAATTCACAATGAAAAAAAAAAAAAAGCAAAATAAGAAATGCATCAACACATTTCATTTCCATCAGAAACCCTCATCTCAGAGCGCGAGCCTGTGGAAGGGGTGGGGGGGTGGAGGTGGAGTGGCATGGACCCTCTCCATCTGATTAACTCCGTAATGGCTGCTCAGTGGCCTCGGCCGTGCTTCTCTCCGAGCCGACGTGTCCGACCGTTCAGAGTAATTAATGCCTGCTGTAATCGGTGACAGCTTAGGGGGCGGCCTAATTAAGAGTGACTGGAGAGAAGCCTGACAGCAACACGTCTCGCTGGAGCCAACCTGCTGATGCCAACCTGTCCAGCATGGGTCGCTGGCTCCATTTGCCATCACACACACACAGACACAAAAAAATAGACAAGCATTTGGATTAAAATAAATGTTCTTGTGTCACTAAGACTCACCCTTTATCTCAATTCATCCCTGTCTTTGGCTCACTGCTTTTTTCAATCTGTCACTGTCCTTTACCGCACTATGGTGATAATTATCTCCTCTGAGGTGGTAAGGGGAATGTAAGTGTGTATGTGTGTGCACACACGTGTGTACGTGCGTGTGTGTACATGTGTGTGTGTGTTGATGAAGAGTGCAAAGAAAGGCTGATGGCAGGACCCCCATGCACCCTGCAGAGGGTTATCTGAGTGATTGTGTCACAGCAGCAGGGGTGTGTGTGCGTGTGTGTTGAGTGTTGAGTGTTGGGCGTGAGTGTGTGTGTGTTTGTGTGTGTATGTATGTAATGGGGGAGGGCGGTCCTGTCAGTGTTGCAGGGCTACAGGCCTCTGTCAGGGAGGTGTCAGTGTATGACTGATGGGAACACACCACAATAGCGCAACCCCCTTCCATCTTCATCATACTTCATCTCTCTCTCTCCCTCTCCCTCCATTTAGCGCTCCCCCTCTTCATCCTCATTTCCCTCCCTCTCCCTTCCTCCATCCCATCAACCCCACTGCCCTCCACACCATCTCTCTCTTTCATTTCCCAGCACTCCCAACGCTCCCCCACACACCCTCCACACCCCCATCACCACTCCTCCCTCTCTACCTCACTCAGCATCAATCTCTCTTTCTCTCCATCACCCGCCTCTCTCCCTCCCTCCCTCCCTCCCTCCCTCCCTCCCTCTCCCCCATCTCATGCTCATGCCTCTCTCTCTCTCTCAGCCCCATCTCTCTCTCTCTCTCTCTCTCTCTCTCTCTCTCTCTCTCTCTCTCTCTCTCTCTCTCTCTCTCTCTCTCTCTCTCTCTCTCTCTCTCTCTCTCTCTCTCTCTCTCTCTCTCTCTCTCTCTCTCTCTCTCTCTCTCTCTCTCTCTCTCTCTCTCTCAGCCCCATCTCATGCTCATGACCCTCCTGCTGTAGCGAGGGGGTCCAGGGCTCGTCTGCTGTGCTGCGCTCAAATCAGATTAGTGCTCAACTCCATCCTCTGCCAGCTCTACTCTCCTCAAACACACACAGACACACACACAGACACACACCCCATCACACCACTCCTCTACACCATCATACTGAAGAACCATAACTCATGTGGCACCGTGGCACGGCTGTCAGTGTATGGATTCATGTGTTGAACTGGCAGCCCAATTCCCATGACACACATACGCCGGTTCCCATGCCTCTCAATCACTCTTTGGCACCAACGCTGAGCTCACACTTGTATCTGTGGGTTTCATGTCACAGTGAAACAGAGTCCCTGCTGCTATTTCTTTTGTGTGAATATATGGATGAGGCATTGGATAGAAAGAAGGATGGATAAAGGTGCATGTTGGTGTGCATTTTAGAGTCTGCTAAAACAGGCCATGTGCTGTGGGGTGCAGGTACCTCTAACCGCGAGCGCAGCAAAGGCCTCTTGTTCCATCTCTCCCACCCTCCCGTTAACGACCCTCTAAGTGATCCCATTCCAAAAGCGCACATTTGGCAGAAATTGGCACAGAGAGTGAGTAAGAGAGGAGGATAAATTGTCTGTGAGGTTCGATAACACCTCTTTCTCTCTTTCTCTCTCTCACACACACACACACACCACACACACACACACACACACACACACACACACTTCTCATTTTCTCTCTCTCTCTCTCTCTCACACACACACTCACTCACTCACTTTTCACTCTCTCGCTTTCACCCCAGTCACATGATTTACGCTGGTTCGGAGCAATCATCGACGCTGACCACCGGCTTCATTAGCTCTACATCATTCATGCACAGGCGAGCGCGTAATTAACTTAAAGAGATAAAGAGAGAGATGGAGACGGGTAGGGAGTGAGGGTAGGATGGTGGGAGGGATGGAGAGTGAAATAGAGCACGGAGATCCAGCAGATGAACAAGAGCGCCCATGCTGATTTATATCCCTCACCTTGACCCCCTGACTCCATGGTGCGGCTAAATTAGGCAACTTGCCACTTAGAGCTGCATGCACTTATACTCTGCCTCCAGGCTGGAGTGCCCACACACACACACACACACACAACACAGACTTAATTGGGCACAACCACTCTAATAGGCACGCGCAGACACACACACACACACACACACACACAGACATACACACACACACACACACACACACACACACACACACACACAGATCTGTTGCCTGTGGGCTGGTCGCCCTCACACACGGACATAGATGTGCACTTTTATGTTCTGTTCAGTGTAACTTTGTGCTACAGAAAGATAGAGAAGAAAGACAGAGAAAATGAGAAATGTAAGTGTACATGACGGCATAAACAGTTGGGTATACGCTTTCATTTGCCTGACAAAGCAATCTTTTATTTGCATGACAGATAATAAAGGCTGGAGAAAGATAAGAGAGGAATAGAGATGAAACATTAAAGCATTAAAGAAGGACAAAAAAAGGGAAAATGTGTGAATCTGTGTGTTGACAGGGAGTCAGAGAGACAGCTTGAGAGAGAGAGAGAGAATATCTCAGAGCAAAAAGAGAAAATCGTTAGAAAGATGGAAAAAGAAAATGGGGAGGGGGGAGGGTGCTGAGCTAATGTACCAGCAAAAGCCTTGGAGATGTGTTCCTTCTTCCACTCCCACGGCTGGTCGTACTCGTCCGCCGGCCTCTCGTCGTCCTGCGGCAGGCGGCTCTCCCTCTCCTCCTCCACCTGCCCCAGGGTGTGGTCCTCATACGGGGTGTCGTACAGCTGGACTCCCCCTCTGCCCCAGCCCACAGTAGTGCCGCGCTGCAGCTCTGAAGGGGAGAAAATAAGAGAGAGACACAGAGAGAGAGGGAGGGAGAGAGAGAGAAAGAGAAAGAGGGGGGAAGATAAAGAGTTACAGAAACGAATTAACATGTTAATTATTAATTCACCTAAAGTACTTCACAGCGAACAATGGCATGGTAATTGCATTCAACCTGCTGGCATGATTTCGGCTCCTTTTTAGTTCTGCTTGACTCCCCTCTATGCCTCTAGTCCTGGATACAATGTCAAGATTAATGCTAAAACATAAGTACAGGTTCCCAACACCCTGAAGCAAGCAATTAATACTGCAACATCAACGACCATAAGGTTCATTGGATCTGTAAGGCTAACTGGAAATGGAACTACAAAGGAGGATTTTGGAAAAATACTGTTTGTGATTGAAGCCATTTTCACGACAATGTGAATTAACATTGATAAGAAGAAACATTCACAGAGGAGTAAAACAATCACTTTATCTGATCAACTAAAATCTGTTCATTTCATTTCCCGCAACAGAGTGATTCTCAGGGTGTCAGTGCACAGACATCATTGACGATGCTTCAGCAGCTCTCAAAATTTTTTCAAGCAGCCCAAGAAGCTTTCTAATTACTTTCCCGCAATGTTTATTCAAATATAATTTTTATTCCAGCAAATGCAATTCTCTACCCTGCAGACATCTCCAAGTCTTGGGACTGCTCAGCGTTACACAGAGATAAGAAGGCAAATGAGTGAGCAGAGAAGAGAAATGAGCTCTACATCCTCCAGGTCCGCACAGCCAGAAGAGGCTGATTAATTATGAGAGAGCCTGTTGAGCAGCCTGTATGCAAGGGAGGACTGTGCCGAAGCCTTGGGGGGAGCGGGGGGCAGGAAGAGTGTTTGCACAGCTTGTTGCAGGCTCAGGCGTCATATGAAGGGCTTTAGAATGAAGCCTGGGGCATCAGGAGAAGCACGGGGGTGCAGCAGATTAGCTTGTGATTCCTGAGTCCTTAGTTACAACCTCTGTTTCTAGAACTCCTCTCTCAGTCATATATGCACACTCACAACGTTCCACTCTTGTATTCATCTCATTAGTTTGTTTCCCAGGATTGTTGTTTGTCTTTCTCACTGTAGTCTGGCTAACTGGTCCCCGCCTCTCTAAGGTGCCTGGATACCCGTCTTGCCTCTAAGTTATGGCTTTCTTTATGTCTGATATGCATGTTGTGGGGCTCCCAGGTTGCCCCATCATTGATCGGTCTCGCTGCCCTCACCATGTTGTCCAACTGTGTGTCTGGTGCCCAGGGTCCTGCCTTTCTCCCCTCTCTGACGGTGCAACAGTCCCTGATCTGTCTCAGAGCACTGCGGTCCAAGCTCTCTGTCTCTCCCCAATCTCACAGCTGTCTCATGTTCCTGGTGTTTAGTGCTGGGTCTGGTCTCACAGCTCAGTGTTCACGGTCACTGCTTTCCATCACCGTAGTGGGGCCCTGTCTCACAATGCAGATATCCCGTTTCACTGCCTAGTCCCTTTGGTGGTGGGGTTAAGTCTCACTCATCTGTGGGCCACCACCCCCCTCCAATGCAGCTCACTTGCAACCCACGCACGCCTTTCATCTGAACCAGCATCTGCAAACACGACCTTCACGTAACCAATCTAAAAATATCACCAAGATATCTACGGGCTCTCTCAACATATATTCTATTTATGTGGAGATATAGGGAGTGAAATCAAACAGAAGATTAAGATCAGGTACACAAGGATTTAGTCTGTTGAGTTCTCATCACTTTGCTGTGTTCAGCCTCAAGGGGGTGGGGGCAGACTGGAAAAAAATGTGGCTACAAAAAAGATACAAAATAGCAGGGTGCCCTGTATATACGAGCATACTGTGGGCCTGTGAGTGTGTCCATGTGTGTGTGTGTGTGTGTGTGTGTGTGTGTGTGTGTTTGTGTGTGTGAGAGAGCGGGCAAGTGGGAGGGAGGAAAGGAGGGATGGATGAGTACAGGAAAATGAAAAAAAGAGAGAGAATGTGAGCGAGAGAGAAAGAGAACAGGAGGGGCTGTGAAGAGGCAAACTTTAACCTTCAGATGACACTCCACCACCGGGCGCCCCATCTGTCTCCATGGCGACAGCGGAGGCCCAGGGGATAGAGCCTGGAATCATCAGAAATGGGGAGAGGGGTACGAATGAGTGCGTGTGCATTTGTGCATGTGCGCGTGTGTGTGTGTGGGAAGGGGTGACAAGGACTGTTTTGATGTTAAGTCTTTCCGACAACAGCACAGAGCGACTGTGCGCTCTGATCTTTACCTGTGCACAGCGAGTAAGACAGAGAGAAAGAGAGAGAGAAAGAGAGAAGACCGGAGGAGAAGGTAGGACGCAGGGAAGAAGACAGAGAATGAAGTGGGATAGTGAAATAAGAGCATCAGGTATTTACTACTGGAAAGATGGCAACATGTTCATATTCATATTTAAAAAAACAACATCAAACAATCATTTCATAATTATAATCAGTTTAACATGATTCATTAGTTAACAGCAGGTCTATAATCTGGCAAAAATGCCTTTTAAAAGGCACTGTCCTTTCCCATGAAATCTGTCTTTGATTCTGTATGTTGGTATGAGAGCAAATGTATGTGTGTATGTGTGTAGATATGTTTCAGAAAGCAAATTCCCTACAGACACACAGGCTAGGGTTGACTGAGTGCCTCTGCCTGTCACCACTTAACCCTCACTGTCACTCATTCAGCCATGGTAGAAATGTTTCCACACTCAACTGATTTGGAACTAAACACAGTTTTATCTGACTCTGCATCTTTCACTCATCACTACCAAACTGTCTGGTCTGTGATTCATGTGTTACACCACAACTGCACACAGTATTATTCCTGAATAACAGAGCAAAATACTTCTGTTATGCACAGTGTAGACACACACACACACACACACACACACACACACACACACACACACACACAGAGATTAAACAGCTGCCCAGACTCCCATGGGAACCATGGAAATACACAACAGAGCAAGAGGGAATTTAAAAGATCACTATAGTGGACAATACACCACGCAGAGGCATGGCCGATGTTAAAAATACTAAATACAATACAAAGAACACTAGACAAATCATAGACACAGACATCATTATGAACTTTTGAGAGTCCAGCATAACACAAGACAGGGAAGAAGACCAGCAGCGCAGCTCATGCCAAACTCATACCTGCTCTTTTAAAACCTTTTATGTCTTTTGTAACTGAGATTGGTGTTGACTTAAGGGAGCTCAGCACTCACCTGTGATGACCCTTTGAGCCTCGTAGGGCTCCATGTAGCTATTGTTCTCTTGGGGAGCGGGGCCGTGATCGGGCTCCGAGCGCAGGTCCAGCCGGGCGTCGAACGGATCTGAATAATCGGTGTCTCCCATTGCCGGAGCAGACGGCACCACCTGATGCAAGAAAGAGGGCATGGAACACTGAGCATGCCTGCGGGGGCTTTGGGACATAAATCACACACTTGCATGCCAACATGTATCCTGGATACACATGCACGCTGGCACTGCCAGACATACGCCAACATGTATCCTGGATACACATGCACACTGGCACTGCCACACATACACCAACATGTATCCTGGATACACATGCACACTGGCACTGCCACACATACGCCAACATGTATCCTGGATACACATGCACACCGGCACTGCCACACATACACCAACATGTATCCTGGATACACATGCACACCGGCACTGCCACACATACACCAACATGTATCCTGGATACACATGCACACCGGCACTGCCACACATACACTAACAGGGAGCATAGAGTGCATTACTGATGTTCAAATCTAAGCCCGGTTGGTATGGAGCTGAGGATCTTTCGAGGGGCTCCTTGTATTCTTGTTGTAGTTATTGAGGCCTGAAATTTGCCCTTCTGGGCTGTGTGCAGCTGTGTGCACAGTAAGGCTTTTCCAGCAGTGCAACTGTAATCTCATAGGGAGATGCAGCTCCCTATGTGGGGTCCCTTCTATAGAAATAAAATATTTCATTTTATCAAATATATCCAAAAGCGAGCCCATAAAAAATATGGATAGGAGAAAAGCACTCATGGTTTTGTTGTGGAGAACATTTGTTCTTCTATCCTCTCGCAGGGGGAAGTCATTGGTCAGCTGGCACCATGACAAACTACAAAGGCAGCCATATGGCGGTACAAACAGTGGTCTTAGCCACCGGCTGCACGCAGTTACTATTCGAAAACAGCCACCATTAAAAAAAAAAAAAAAAACACGAAAGCGACTCGGTTCCCGTTTGACGCCAGAACATCCCATGTTAACACCCTCGTTAGTTCAATAATGATGATTTTCAATGCGTGGCCATGTGCTGTATTAATTAGACAACAGCCTATTTGCCACGTAGAAGCCTATAAACTACAGACCAGGGATGGAGAAACTAATTACCGCGCGAAAGCGTAGCGCTCACGTATAGCCTACAGCTTACTTTTGGATGGGACGTCGGCTCGGGGAGAATATAGAAGCGCATTTAAGGCAATAAAGAGCCATATGAGAACAAACATCAGTCCACAGTTTAGACCATAGCTTATGAACTAGATCACACTGACCATAATAAACACAATGAATGTACCGTAAAATGAATGTACACGCTTTTGGTGCCATGCGATATATCTGCTATTTACGCCTGGCTGTTGGGCATTAGGTAGTACAGTCCTGAATTCGACACCGAATTCGGTCATACGTTCCCGATGGGATACCGCTCCATGAAAAAGCAAACTCTCATTTATAATTTAGTGGAGACTGTAACTTGTGGTGTATTAACCTATAAAGACAGGATTAGGCTACGTGCCTTCAAAATGACTAGGTTTGCACTCTATTGTGATTACATATTGTGAACATTACGGCCATACTGTATTGATAGTCCTATTATAGGCCTTCGTTTGTTTATTATAAAACTTCATATGGCACTTCGGAATTCCATGCGATACCTCTCACACTAAGAGGGTATACATGCATCATTACGCTGAACACATAGCAATATTGTTTTTCACTGAAAAAAAACTAAGATGACTTACTGGTTCCAAAGATTCTTCGGGGGAAACCGAGCTGAGGAGGATCTTAGTTTTCCCCAGATCTTGAGAGTCGACTTTTATGAGCCGATGTTTAGGTGAGACAACTTTCCCATCCAGGCTGGTGCTGGACTTCATTGGAGATCCGAAAGCGGACAGGGACGTGTCAGTCGTTACGGAGTCATTTCTTGAACGGCTCTCAGAGTCTTCATAAGGATCCTCGAAATCCAGACTTTTCTGAAGCCGATATGCCTTCAATATCTCGCTCTCCGTGTAGTCAGGTGTAGGTGGTTGAGGTGGCATACGCTTGCTGCCAAAACTTAAATAGTCTTTCAGCCACTTCGCCATTGCTAAAACGCAAACTCTGACCAAATAACTAAACTTAAAACATCCACATACATGAGAAATAAACTGCTTTCAGTTATTTCGTAATCATCCTGATAGCAATTTATGTAGACTTCTGGACATGGGCCTTAAAGTGAAGGCCAAGGGGATTTAATTTCCTATTCAAATGTCACGGCAACTGGTCTTCAAATCCGACGATGATCCCAAAGCCAGCCGTCTCCAGACGCAGGTGAAGTTTACCCAAGACTCCGAACAACGCACGCCCTCTCCACTCGTCGCCTGCGGTAACAGCTGACACGAGTCAGTCTCTTCTGGGCTCTGTTTCTGAAATGAATCGATACAATTGATCTCTTCGCATTACATACATTAAAAGAGGTTTTAACACTTTCAAAGTAAGGTTTGTTATTCACATTCTTACCAATGTTCATGAAAGTAACTAACTTGTCCGTGGATTTTTAAAACATTTTAACATAACATTAGGCTTTTAATCACGAAATAGACACTCGTGTTTTTAAATAGGCCTACTGTTGCAAAATAGGCTACTGACTTCTTCCTGAGTTCAGGTTACTTTTCAGTACCAATCACAGTCCATTTACAGGCTTGATGGAGAATGTTACAATTAACCAGACAAAATAAACACTCAGTAACACTCTGCAGTTGAAGCAATTGAACATTGACCTATCGCAGTCTGTTTTCTTTTAATGTACCATTGTCAGCAATTATGCCTTAAGTTCCACAGGAGCACATTTAATGCTGACTAAATGCCAAATACATAGCGGTAAAACGCATTGCATTGAAATTAACTTGATGAACTTACTTGATATCCAACTTTTCGAGACAAACCCAGAGACATGTGCTTTGCTTAGACAAGCGATGCTATTTCAGTTGAGAAAATTCCGACAAGAGTAGACAGTTCCCAAACGAATGAACAAAATATATTTTCTGCTTGTATGCTATTTCTGCATTTCCTCCTTTCCCCCCTGAACGTTTGAAAGATGCGAAAGCGCTGTTGTTGTCCTATGTATCTTCTTTGACTAAAACAAAAAGAAGAGGTGGCGAACCACCAGCAAAAACAATCCAGCCCTCAGCTCCGTTGAGACGCATCTGACAGTGAGAGTGTGAGTGAGTAAAGTACGAGAGAGGGAGCACACTCTTAAAGGGGACGGCCGCCTTTACGCATTCATTTTACTCTTGGCCGTCTTTTAATAGGCTATGAGTGTTCGTTTAAAATGAGTGACGCTTAATCTATGCCAGAAAGGAATACTTGAGGCTGAGAAAGAACTATATTTATTACGTAACCTCTCCGTTAAGATGATTTGATGTGAACTACTAAAACATACACAAACATAGATACATTTACACACCATTTTCACAAATACTTACACAGACCACATACAAAATAATTGCCATTGTGACCAAGGTTTATGGGCCATTTACCTTCAAATTTAAGTCTAAAAATCATTCAAGGAAAAATGCCTTAACACATTCAAAGCAAATAACCATAACAGTTTTGGTGAAAAAAAAGTAGTGTAAAAACACTCCTTTGCATCAGTAATTTAACAAATGAAATACCTCTATTACTTTCACACAAGCGGTTGCACACTATCATGTTCACTCTCTCTCACACACACACAAAGAGAGAAAATTAAGAGAGGGAGTCTGAGCAAATCAAGTGTGTATAATTACAACCTACATTTCAACAGACAACACATATGGTCTTCTTGCCAGAGTGCATTTCATTTGTTTAGCAGGTGTGCCATTTTCCTGGTGGGCTGTTGAAATCAGAGTGGATTGTGTGAGAGGCAAAGATGATAAAATACCAGTAAACGCCTCCTCAGGACAGCCATGACGTCATATTCTCTTGAGGTTGATGAAAGGATGAGGTCATACCAGCCAGCACAACCATCCTCCCTCCTTTCCACTAAGCAACCCATCTCTCTCTTTTTTTGCCTCTCACACACTTGTATGTTCACTCACTCACTCGCCATCTCTCTTTTCCCAAAGACTTTGGACAAATTCACAAAACACACAATGTGGATAATTTATCCAAATGGTAAGAATGCTCTTTGCCTGGGTTAGGATCTCTACCTGGACCTGTTAACTAGTTAAAAGGAAAGAATAAACAGCCCCTGAAGGCTAACACTAGGCTACAGACCCCATCATTGCTTTGTTATTAAGCTTTTAAATAACACATGTGCTTTAAAGTAGCTACTAACTGTTGTTTGGATAACACAATATTATGCTCGACCAGCAGCTGTGGTCCTTACCCTGACATTAACCCTCACATTGACAATGCCCAAGCCTTTCGCAATGACTCTCAAATGTAATTGCTTTATTTTACATAATATCCTACCAAGATATTTGAGGCCCAGAGTTAAGTAAACAATTTGTTATAGTCACTATAAAAGTCTAGGAAAGGTACTTTATAAATGACGATTATATTCACCATACAACATTTCACGAAAATGAATTAATGACTATGAAATTGGGAAAATTAAGGGAGAAGATGTACGTCTTACGAAAATCATTGTCTGGCCTGCATGTGCCTACTGCCCCCGTATGGCAAAATAATATCACTACATGAATTATTTTGTGCTCTAAACAACCAGTATTCTGTCTACATCAGGTACGGCGAACAGACACTAAAGGTGACGCTTAGGCTGCCAACATGACCCGTCATCGGTTAAAGTTAACTCATGTGGTTTTAACTCTACGGGTAGCGTTTTGTCAGCTTTAGTAGCACCAGAGTCTTGCCTAAGTAGCCTCGTTTCGTTTTCCCATTGTACGTGTATTTGTTACCCATGCTTCCGGTGGATGCACCTCTGTCTGACGTAATCCCGCCTCTTTTGACATCGGATTGGTCAATACCTTCTTACCTTGTCCTTATTGGTCTCAGGTAGTTATCAACACTGTAAACCGAAGCATTTTCTTCTAGACTGCATTGAAATACCGGTGCAAGACGGACACTTTTAGCCTGTTATCTGTCTTTTTTTTTTTACATTGGTAACTTAAAGGAATGCGAGGGTCAAATTATCAAAATAGTTTTAGAGGGCAGTTAAATCTATGTAAATATTTGCAGAACATTTTTCATAGTCTCACTACTTCCAATCAAATTGTGAAAAGCCTTTTCCTCTCAGATGATTGGTGGATTAACGCATAGGTTGGAAAACTGTGTCCAACAAGCGTCGCTTGGGACAGGGCATCCTTTCCTTGATCGTCACTCTACAGTCGTTGCCCCCCTCCCTGGCACGGTTCACCCTATGTGGCCTTACGTCTCACGGTTCATCCTCAGGTACGTCTCTGATATAAAGTGTATTCTTTATATCCGCCAATGCTGTGTTGCAGGCTGTTGTTGATGAGTAGCCTAGTAGCCCCTAGGCTTCAAAGTTTGTACATTCTTGGTGTTGAAATCCATGTGATTAAAGCGTGGTGAGTTCATATATTTTGAATTTCATTTAGTTGTTTACAGTTGTTTTTAGATAGATTGAATGAAGAGCCTTTTTTCTATGGTTTCAGTTTTTGTATGTATGTAAATATTTCTTTTACATGTGTTTACATTTCACCAGTTTGAGAAGTAAAGCATATTGACTTGATATTATGAAGACTCTGAAAGCCAAGTTTCGAAAGACAGAGGTAAGGCTTTCCTGAAACTTTGAACATATTTCTAATTTAATTTCCTTGTGTCATTTTAGCCTGATCATTCTATTCTGAATGAGAAGAGAAGAGTGTAATGTAAACCAGGAGGGTGGGGGTGCCTCTGTCCTGCACCCCTGCACTGAGAGGGAGAGTTAGCTTAGGGGACTGGTCACCACCCAGTGTCAGTGTTACCAAGCAGCAGGAGGCCCGTACAGACGGCAGACTGTGGCTGTAACCAGAGTTGCCTATCTGTTTTAAATTATTAACATACACACACACACACACACACACACACACACACACACACACACACACACACTCACACGATATACACATAACCACACACACACATGCCATAGAGTATCATATGGACATATAGTAGAGGATCATATGGACATATAGTATAGGCAAATAGTGACACTCATGTCCACATACATATTCACACACACACACACACACACACACACACACACACACACACACACACACAATGGCACCTTCCACTATGAGACCATGAGTCTGTCTGTGACATGTCTGTGTTGGCCAGTGGAATGTTTTAATTGGTAAGTATAAATATGCCAATGGGCAAGGCCATGAGATCTCTGATACATTTCATCACCTTTTCAACTAATCATATGTCATTTAATCTTTCCTCTGTGTCAGCACAATTCATCCATGGGAGAGATGGGATGACCAATAATGTTAAAATGACCTGGCTCCATGACAGCTGAAAGATAGGATGAGACTGGATATAAAACTACTGCTAATTGTGCTAGAATGGTTTTCCAGGAGTATTTTGCTTCATACTGTCAGAAGTGACAAGCACAAAAACATGACACATATGTTCATATAATAGTGTAGAATATTTGGAAAATATGGTCCTCTAAGAATTTGTATTCAGTGGTGGACATCTAACAGCAAATACGTTATGTGACTTATTATGGATGCAAGGAGTACCACTGCCTTTCCTGTGGAGCTGGTTAATAAAAACAGTGGCTCACAATGCAGCCATGTGATGTACTCTTAGCCAGTATTTGCATGAATGCTGAAGTATGTCACTGATATAGATGCATACCTGCGGTCAATGTAGATGTTTGTATTGAGCCCACGTTAGCTGTGAGGAGTGCTTTAAACTGAGGGCGGCTGACGAGGCTAGAGCGTGTTCTTAGCTGCTGTTCGTCGTTCCTGTGCCCCCTCTCCAGCTTGGCACTCCCAGTCTGCTCGTGTCTGTTTCTGCTGAGCCCAGAGCTCCAGCTGCAAGAGGGGCCTGAGGCAGCCGAGCCAGCAGCCAGCAGAGCTGAACAGGAAAGGGGGAACAGAGGGAGAGAGAGGAAGATAAGGGAGGGATGGGGATAGAGCGAGGAAGAGAGGGCATGAGGCGACAGTTTTAGGCTAGAGTGTGTGAGAAAGAAGGACACAGAAGAAAGGGATGTGTGTGTGTTTGAGAGAGAGAGAGAAAGAGAGAGAGAGAGAGAGAGTGCAGCTGTGACTGTGCCAACCAATGACTGCGCTGTGTATGTGTATGTGCAAATGTCCTAGATGGGTGAAGGGACTCAGTATCAGCTGATCAGGAGCTTTAGAAAGAGGCTGATGGGAGGATTCTAAAGGGGTGTGTCAGTGTATGTGAGTCTGTGCGAGAATGTCTGCTCATCTTTAAAGGTTAGGAAGCCGGTCAGTTTAACATGATGTTTCTTTAAATCTTTTTAAAATTCCTGTGTAAGGAAATGATTAATCAGTTAATTAGTCATTCAGGATGCATGTCGGAGATAGGATGGTTTTGTCAAATGAGCTGAGCTAGTTTCACAAGTGTGTGTATATATGTCAGTGCTAATCGCAAGAGCAATTTTGAGGTTATGTTTAGTTAAGGATAGTGTGTTTATATGCTTATTGTGAAGGTCATGTGTTTTGTCAGTGTTGATTTTATGTTTATTCGGATGTCAGTCCTTTAACACAGTGCCAATTTTTAGTCCAGTTTTGGCTCTGATATAGAGACTATTCAGATGTTTGAATGTGCTGTCTTTAAGGTTGTGTGTTATTGTATGTAGTTTTAGTGTTTGACCAGGTTTTGTGGTCAAACACTAAAGTGTAGTTGTAGTTGTAGTCTGTAGTTTGTGAGTGCTTGAGTGCATGTCTCTGGGTGTGTTCCTCAAGAGTGGGAGTTAGGTCAGTGTCAGGGATGAGTGAGAGTTTGAGGTTACGTCTGTAGTTTCTGAATGAGTAAGTCTTCGAGAGCGTGTGTTTGTGTGTGTGTGTGTGTGTGAGAGAGAGTGTGTGACGTGGTGAGCACTGGTATGTCTGCCCTCTCAGCTCTATGGATCAGTCGCTGTTGAGCCTGATGAAGCGCTTCTGTGCTTGCCTTGCCCTGCTGGGGGTATGTACGTGTGCCACACTACTGTACTATACTATTCAGTTCTGTAATACACCTTGAACGTGCTGGAGGTGTTGATTCAGATGTTTGTATTTAGACATAGGTTAAAGACTATATGTTTTATCCATATGTTTTACTATGCTGTATTCACTATACTCACTCTGCTGTAGTTTATTTTCCCTTCTTTGTTGTCCTGAAATGTTTAAACTGACAGTTGTAAGAGTTGTTTTGTAATTTACAAAAGTGTATTTCACTGAATTACATTCACATTTAGCTTGTGTTTTTAAGTTTACTATGTGGCCGTTGCTGGTGTGTCCTATTTTGTGCGCTGTTGAATCTGGTGTACTGCAGTGTACTTAACCTGGGAAGACTGGATCAAGCATACTGTGCTGTATCATGTGAGAGTTGTGGGATGCTATGCCATGTGCTGTATAGTGTATTTTAGTGCACCCTCTCCTGCCCCGTGGGCACATCCAGGGCAAACATTTATCAGCGTCCCCTATGGGAGCATCTGATATTACAGTGTCAGATTAATCAGAGTCAATTCAGTTCCCAGCAGGTTTTATGCTGTAGTTACATACAAAGCAAAACACATGAAACAAACACACTCCAACTGTAACATATATACATATATATATATACAGTATATATATATTAAAAGCTACTTCAACATGGGGAGGTATATCCCACACAGCTACATATAATGTCTTGAATGGCGCCCTCTCTGTAGAACCATTTAAAGATGATCAGATGGATTTCATAACCAGGTAAGGTTGCCTTAGTCCGGCCTCCTCTCTGGCTAATCATTGTCGCTTCATTTAATTAGTGCAATACAGTAGAAGTGTGGCGATGAGAGGGCACTGGCGAACAGATAGCATGACTGTGTTGTTGTTCTGTTTATGTTGCGGCCAGAGTCAGGACTGGAATAAGACCGATGAGAAGCTGCTGCAGGCTGTGGAGCAGAACGAGCCGGATAAAGTCTCTGCTCTCATCGTCAAGAAGGGCCTCAACCCCTCGAAACTGGACGTGGAGGGGAAATCAGCGTGAGACACTTTTATTCAACCTGACTTCTGGGAAAATAAATACATATTTTTTATAACTGAAGTTGCTTCTTAATAATTGAGAGTATGACCCTGGTGCTGGTAGTGCTGTATTTTGCCACCAGCTGCCTTATTGAAATGGATCCACCTGTACCTGTACTCAGTGTGTTATGTCTGAGCTTACTTTCTTTCTTGTTAAAGTAATTACTTTTAGCATTGTGGGGATTTAGCTCTCCAAGGGCCACTGTTTTAATAAGTAAGCTAAACGGCTCCTTAGGTCTCCTAATAGTTTACCCTCGCTGTGTTTAGAATTAATCAGTTCTTAAATAGACTGTTAAATTGATCCGTTGATGATCGAGGAGGAGATATTATTTCCTGTATACTTATAGTATACTACATAACTTAATGGCAAAATAGTAGCTGTTAAGTGCTTAAAGTAGCTTTTGTACCTCACATTGCTTCCCCCCTCTGGCTTGTGTATTTCTCAGATTTCATCTTTGTGTGTCGCGAGGTCGTGGGGACTGTCTGGAGGTAATCCTGTCCCATGGCGTGGACATTAACCTCACAGACGGGGCTGGTGAGAAGGGCTCCCTCATATCTCCCTCCGTCTCTGTACTGATACCTGATGCTGATATAAGTAATCGTATGCACAGGGCATCTGTTCAAAAGCAGTGTTATACACACAAGTGTGATTGTATGTACGCAAAGAAAATGACTCGTCAAGGCCCCATAGCTGTGTTTAGTTTGTCTTCGGGCTCAGTGCCTGTTTTCAGTCACTTCACCTGTGGAAGCAGAAAGAAATCATTTACATTCACAGACAGAGGAATGGAGTAATGCTCAGCAGATGAAAATATATTTGGTAAAGGGACGGCAGATATGCCGTAGCTCATTTATTAATCTAAATGTGTATCAGCTCCCCTTTCTCTTTTTTCCTTGTTTTCCTCTTTTGCAGGATTTAATGCCCTTCATCTAGCTGCCAAGAGTGGCCAACCAGAGTGTCTCAAGAGACTGTTGCAGGTAGGGAGTCTGCAGTGGGGCGTATTATACTGACTGTATGTCATTGACCACAGTTGTTCACTAAAAGTCAGGTCCATTCTCGTAAAGATGTCATGTGTGTCAAAATATCAAAATGTATGAAGGTTCAATGAAATCCTCACATTCAAATTTGTGATGTTAGCATTTGTGTATATTTTTCACATCTCCATAGCTTTATATATATACAGTAAAAGACAACAAAAACTATTATACTTTAAGCATCATATTCAGCAGGCTGAGTTTGAGTCGTTTAATTATCCATACTGAGGTGGCTTGATCTGATTGCTTGTTGCATGTGTCACTCACAGGAGAGAATGGCAGTGGACTCCACAGATACCATCGGAAGGACCGCCCTGCATCATGCAGGTAAGTCGGCAACTGAAGTGGTTGATCTTGTGCTGTATGCCCTTTTGCTGAACGACCCAGAGTTCACTCACCCCATAAGGCATTTGGGCTGTCTCTTTATATACTTTTGGAGAATTCCCTTTAACACTTAAACAGTGCTGTACTGTGGTCCACATGATGTCACCCAAAGCTAAATGACTCTACCAGGCATGAAAAGAAAGGGGTCGTAACAGAGCCTTTTTCATCCCTGGGAATGTTGTAAAAATAGGTGCAGAATTACTCAGGTCTGTGAGGCACACACAGCACGCTTCTGTGAATCCAATTTGAGGGACCTTAGTAGTGTTCCCTAATGGAGCTTTGGTCTTAGATCATGTAGTTCCCTGTAAATGGCTTTGGGCAGTGTGCCAGTTGAGCACTTCCTGTTATAGGGCTCTTTTTATGAGGTAATAAATAATCACCTTTGTTGCTGCATTGGTTGATGGCTGTGGAGCAATATCAAATGCTGTTGATCATATGCCAGGAGAGGTGCTGCTTTCAAATCTTCCATGAGACACGTCTCAGAGAGTATTTAGCCCTAGTCCAAATAACTGGTTACAATTCAATTATTGTGACTAATTTCTAAATAATGCTATAACGCGTTAAAACGTGGGCACTGTCAAATAAAGTACTAAAGCCTAGTGTGGGGAAAAGCGAGACTGAGGACTTAGAATCATCACATCAACCTCAAGATTAAAGCAGCTTTCCTCTGTCTCTGTCTGTCTGTTTCTCTCTCCTTTTTCTCTCTCACTCTCTCTCTGTTGAAACAGCTATCAGTGGGTGTTTGTTATGCACGGAGACTTTGTGGGATTTCAAGGCTACGCTAGACGCACAGGATGGGGTACGCTTTCTCTTCTAATCCAACTTTGTTTTGAAGTAAGCTCAGAGGCAGTCTTATGGGGGTGGAGAGATAACAACAAAGCAAGATGAAAAAGACTGAAAGTATCAGTATTTTGGGTTGTGCATATGGGTGTAAGAAAGCATTGTGTACTGATGGTAGCATGTTGCTGTGCTGTAGGTGGAATTGAGGACAGGGGTCTGGGCTATCAAAAATAGTGTGAGTGTGTTCATAGTTTGGAAGGTTTTTTTGTAGGAGACATTTGTGTTTTGTGCATGTTTGTAAAGATCTTAACTAGGGTAATGCGAGGTGTGTATATGTCAGTGTGAGGTGTAAGAGTGTGTATGTTGCAGGAAGGGGCCACAGCACTGATCCTGGGAGCTCAGATGAGCAGAGCGGAGCTGTGTGCTTTCCTGCTGGGCCGAGGCGCTAACGCTAACATACAGGACCAGCAGGGCAGGTGGGAGGCACACTCCAGTGACCAAATGACCAAATACATTCACCATTTAAGTCATGATACTGTAACCAGCCTCTTCAAGGGATAACGCATGTCATTACTGAGGAGATTACCAAGTTTAGACAAGTGCTTTTGTAATGTGTGCAGTAATGTATCGTATGGGTATTGATCTAGACCTAACTATATGAAGTTTTGAACTGTGTTGCAGGTCAGCATTGATGATAGCTTGTGAGAGTGACAGCGTGGAGACAGTGGAAGCATTGCTGAGAGGCGGGGCCAACCCCCAGCTGACTGACGTCTTTGGGCATGACGCGTCACACTACAGCGTCGCCACCGGCAACCAGAGAATCACACAGCTGCTGCAGAATGGGGGTAAGACCACAGCAGGTAACAGGACTGCCTCAGGGCCTCTTGGAGCTTGGAGAGTCCCAAGAGGATCGAGCAGACAGCTGCAGAACGGGGTCTGGCGTCGAACAAACACACACCAGGACACACTCACACAGATCCACTTATGCACACACAAAGTAACACATGCAGACATATACACACACACACACACTCACACACACACACAAAGTCAAACATGCAGACATATACACACACACACACACTCACACACACACACAAAGTCACACATGCAGACATATACACACACACACACACAAATTCACACACACACATACATAAGCACAAACAGGCACAGGTCCCCTCTGGCTTATGGTACCTCTTAGTTCCCTTGAAGTGGAGAGTAATCTTAGTAAGTGGATCAGAGGGGCAGATGTGGATTATTGTACAGGGATGAAAGAGAGAGAAACAGTGCACTCTCTCTCCGGTTACAAAGGCCTTGAACGACTGATTAAAACCATATGGTCACTGTGTGTGTGTGTGTGTGTGTGTGTGTGTGTGTGTGTGTGTGTGTGTGTGTGTGTGTGTGTGTGTGTGTGTGTGTGTGTGTGTATTTTGGTGAATGTGTATTTCAAATGTGACATGCGATATGTGTGCTGTGTGGTTGCTTTTGAACTTTCCCCTTTACTGCTGGTGTGATGTGATAGACTGGAATATTTTTTTAATTTGTGCTATAAATCTGAGCTGTGCATGTGTGTGGAAATGAGCGTTTGTGAGTTTGATGTTACAAATTGGAGTGTGTGTTCCTGTGAGCCCTCATGCATGTGTCAAAGGGGAAACATCCAAAGGTGAAAGGTCATGATGTCTGTCTTTCCCACATGCACCCATAGTCACTGAGGGGGCAAGCGAGGAGGTAACCACGACAACTCAGCATTTCTTCACATCACAGATAAATCATCATCACTCTGAATCATTATACATTCAGTCCACAGCACCAGTCATAAAGACAGCCCTGGCTTGTCCATAGCCAACAGCCAACTCAGACTTTGGAGCATAAAATGTGGCTCCCGCTGTCTCGTCTTTTAGCTTCTCCACACCAGGGATCTGCCGCATGAGTGATCCAATACCCAGACTGCATTAGAAAAAAGCCACGGTGCTGGGTAGCATCATTTGTCCTTGTGGAAGGATGACTTTATTAATACTGGGCTTGGCTGAAGCATTTGGCAAAATGTGGAACTAAAGTAGATTTCTACATTAGAACTTAGCGGTTGATAGAATTTCCTCCATCAGGGATAAATGGAAGATTTTTGAGTAGTCCTACTATGCTGCTTAAAGTATTATTGGCGTAATGTATCACATACACACTCTTAAGAGAGACTCTTTGGCTTGTCTCCCCAGGAGAACACAAACGTGTCTGCTTAAACATTTAATGAATAGTTGTTTGTAGAAGCCTTGTATGAAATCCTGGTGAGCTATGAGTGTTATGAAAGTGTTCGAAGTTGAAAAGAAAACCAGTTTGACAGAAAGTGTTATCTATGTGGAAACATCTTTCTTAAAAAGTTGAAGGTTCCTCAAAGAATCCCTGTCTGCTCCTGTTTTGGTTCAGTTGGGACTCCACAGGGTTCTTCAAAGCTGAAAACTGTTGCAATGCTGATAGCTCAAAAGGTTCCTGTATGGTTCTACAAAAGAAGGCTTCTAGGTAAAAACCCTTTTGGGTTCTTCTATGGGAACAAACCAAAGAACTCCCTTTCTGAAGACTTCACATGTTAAAATGTTCTAGAAACATTTTGCTGATGATGCATAGAAACAGAGGTGGTTTGGGGCCTATTTTTCAATTTATTTTGCTGCATATTTTGCTTTTTACACCCTTCTCCCCTAAATTTGACCTTTGACCCCTGTATCTGGGCGTCTGACACCAGCAGCCCCCTGCGCCCCCTCCCCCTGTTCCGGGGGGAAGTTTGCCCCGCAAGAGGAAGGCCCCTCCCCCACCCCGCTCCCCTTCACAGGTAGGAGAATGGCTTTGGCACTGACTTTTCCATTAAGCTCTATGCACCTTAACATGGACACCCAGATCTTCATTCATACTTACATACTTCATATTTCCCTGCTGCGCTGCCCTGTCCTTCTATTATAATGCTTCTCTGTACTAACTGATGAACATATCGTTGTTGTTTTTTCCTTAACATTATTGTTCACATTATACTTATGGTGTGTTGATTGTCTAACATATGCCAAAATGCTTAAATGGTCAAGAAGATATTTGGAAGGTCTTCCCAGGAATCCCAGTTGATTTCCTTTGGTCTGCTTTATAGATATAAATAAATTCAGTGATGTCCTAATGCATTGTCAAACACAGACCCTGACCCCCCACTAATGTTGGCCATGACCTATTTGATTATGTTTTATTCTAGGCTGCACCCCTAGCCCCGGAGCCGCAAGCCACCTCAACCCCAAAGCCATCCCCTGGGGCGAACCCCCGGCCCACACCCCGCTCCCCACGCTCCAGCCAGTCCCCTGAGAACCAGATAAACTCGCAGCCCAACCTGGTGAGTGAGTGACAGCCTCTCCACTCTGCCCTTCGGCACCGGAGAATGAAGTGAATGGACCACACACGGCACTCACCCAGCACCACTCAAAGAGCTCCTGATGAATTATGGATACTCTGACAGAAGATATCAGCTTTATGCAACTCTATTCAAGTCGGCTGCTTTTTTTTTCATGTGGCCCTTGTGTGGCTTTACAAATGAGCTTAGCGGAGATAGGGTATTGACACACACACACGCACAAACACACACACACACACACACACACACACACACACACACACACACCCACACACATCCCCCTTGGGCAGGAGCAGAAAGGAAACACCGTCTATAGAGATGTCTGTGATGGGTGACAGTTTGTTCCTGTCAGCCATCAGCTGTGTGGGTCATGAGGGTCAAGGGATGCGGATGCAAAGCTGGTATTCTCAGTATTTTCCCAAGTTAACATCAGATGCTGTTTCTAATGGCTTATGTATTATGTGCAGTAGTAGTGTCGTTCAGAAGAGCTTTTTGGTGCCATTTAATGCATTTAAATAACTTCAATACCATATGCTTGTGATAATGTTTAAAAGGAGCAAAGAGAAGTGTTTTTGTAAGCCAACCCATCAGACAGTCCATCAGCCAAGTGAGGGACTGAACAGCAGAGATGCCTGTCAGGGGTCCAAATGTCCCATGACCACATAATCCCTATCTTGGAAGCTCCAATAGTTATTATCAGGGAAGCCATGTCACATTGTAAAGAATGATTGTGTGTGTGTGTGTGTGTGTGTGTGTGTGTGTGTATGTGTGTGTGTGTGTGTGTGTGTGTGTCTTTGAGGCTGAGGATGAGGAGGTGTTTGAGGAGATCCGTAGGTTGAGGTTTGAGAGGGGACGCCTGCTGCAGAAGATTAAAGTCCTGGAGCAGCAGCAGCACAGCGCCCACACTGCTCTGGAGGAGGTACTGCACTCATTCTCCTAGACATTTGTTTTGGCTTTGAAGGGTTCCCATTTGACAACCAGAAGTAAACATAGCTCTTATCATTTTACAGTGCAGCACATCTTCAAGTTACTGTGCAAAATAGACCCATCTGTTTTATGTTATCTTCGTCTTAATCCATCTGGCTGTGTTTTGTCTGCCTATTCCTCTGTCCCATGTGTCGTGCCTGTCTCTGTACACTGTATGTGCGGTTCTCCCCCACTCTGTCTCTCAGCTGGCTGTGCTGCGTGAGCGTCTGGGGCAGGCGGAGGTTGAACGGGATCGTCTGCAGGCCGAGCTGGAGGAGCTGAGGGCAGGGCAGTGTGTCGGGCTCTTTAGTGACTCAGAGGATTCAGAGGGCATGCTGGACTTCCCTGGTGTGTCTGAGAGATAGTTTGTGTGTGTGTGTGTGTGTGTGTGTGAGTGTGTGTGTGTGTGTGTGTGTGTGTGTGTGTGTCTGTGAGAGTGTGTACAGACAGAGACTTGACCAACGTCTATACTAATCAAACCTCAATGAATCTAAACTGCTTAAAATATATGAATATTTACTCGTGTTTTCATGAGTAGTGTAATCACATAATGTCCTACACTCATATTGCTATATATGTCAGGAGCAGAAAAGCTCCTCTCCCGGCAGTCTAGGGGTACAGAGGGGGAGCATGCTCAGGAGGAGGCCACCGCGGCTGGGGAGGCCGACCCAGATGAGTCAGGGGAGCAACCAGAGGCTCCGGGAGTGGTGGCGAAGCTGCAGAAACAAGTGGAGGAGCTGAGATCTCAGAATTCTGAGCTAGTGCTCAAAGTACAGGTATATAACACCAAATTCAATCCAACATGGCACACACACACACACACACACACACACACACACACACACACACACACACACACACACACACACACACACACACACACACACACACACACACACACACACACACACACACACACACACACACACACACACACACACACATACACACACACACACACACACACACACACACACACACACACACACACACACACATATACATACATACATACATACATACATACATATATACATACATACAGACATACATACATACATACATATACAGTCACATTCACAGACCAGATTTACTGAAATGTCATTGTTATCTTAATATGCATAAATGTTACACTAACAAACACAGGGATAGTCCCATCCTCAGCCACACCCATCCACACATGAATATTGTTACTACACAGTGCATACACATACACATGCCTGCCCACGCATTACCTTGGCATGGTTCACCAAGGACAGAGCATATCAAGGTTTGGCACACAGCTTTGGATGTAGGCTGCACTATCTAAGCCTTTCAAAATAAACCCACGTTTAGAGGTCATTTGACCATAACTATCTTCATAACTCATCATAACTCTGCAGGGAAAGAATATCCTGCTGAAGACAGGAAACAGTAACCTAAGATCTACGGTTGTCAAAAAGGTCTTCCAGAAGTTTTGTCATTATGTGCAATCATTTATCCCACTTATGCTAAAGTAAGCCTGCAATTTTACCCCCAATTAAATTATCAGTTGCTTTTTGTAAAAAGAATCTTCCAAAGACTTTGAAGGGGTTCCTTTCAATAGAATCATAAAAAAAACATTTGCTCTGGATTCCCTCTTCTATAAATCGCAGCGAAATGAAAGGCTATAATTCTCTCTTGAAACTGAGCCTACAATTGCTCTTCTGTGAGTGCTTTGTTACACTTTCCCATTACAAGGTGGCCCACTGTGCTGTTCAGAAACCTCACTGCTGAAGTCCTCTTGAGTATGTCTGAGGAGTAGATTAAGTGCCGGTTGAGCGGTCAGCACACTACATAGAGACTGGACTGTTAGGTACCGGCTCTGTGTCGCTGTGCAGTGTGCTTCAGGTATAAATAGCCAAGCAGCAGAGCAGGAGGAGAGAAGGAGGAGAGAGGTGCCAACGTTCTCCTCTAAGTGGGTCATACTCATCCAAACCAGACTGGGTCAGAGATCTTGGTCTGCCCACAAGGCATGCTGGGTATGTTTTTGGGTCTGGACACAGTCAGGGACCAGCAGCTCTGTGTGTTGATTACTGGTGTGGCTGATTTTTGTGTGAGTCACGTGTTACGCTCACCTACTTCTCATAGAGACCACCTGCTGTGCAATTTCTCCCAGATTGAGATCATGTAGGCAGTGTTCCACTTTTCCCAGTTGTTATGTATGAGTAGAAAACTCAAATATATAGCAAAAAAACTATTTGTGCTGTAGCAGAGTTATGACACAGTTAAGGTTTGTTTGTTGGAAGGAGTGCCATACCAGGGGGTGAGGCACTTTCAGAATCAAAGTGCCTCTTGCTGTGTTGACTACGGGTGGGAGAATCTGTAGCCGATATTGGGACACACCAGCTGTGCTGTTACTAAAAGGAAACACTGCGAAGTGAAACATGAGGTGGCAAAAGACACACAGACACAAACGTGTGCACGTTCACACCCACACACACACACACACACACATACGCATAGTATGGATGTGAGTGAGTGATTTTTGTATCTAATTGTGTTATCAGGCACTGAGAGGACAGCATATATCTCTGTGTGTGTGTGTGTGTGGGTGTGTGTGTGCGTATTATTTGTATTACTCACACAGATGCTGGAGATGTTCGAGACGGATGACACGAACATGCAGAGCTCTGGCCCAGACTTCGTGCCCACGGTGCTGTATGAGTCCCTGAGGAAAGAGTTTGAGGAGCTGCAGGAGAAATACTCCCGGGCCCAGGCCGCTGCTGAGGGCTCCAGCATAGAGGAACCTGGGTTAGCACACCTGTAGTAGTATGGTACAGAGCAGTAGGATCAGGATGTTCAAAGAGTGAGCACAGGACCAGACATATCTCTATTTCTCACTTCCATGTGAAAGACTGGCAATATTAAACACACACTAGGATGTTTCTGCTGGAGGCAAAGGACATAATCTTTGCTGGTCAAATCAGGCCATCTACAGTCATCTAATGGCAACACAGGTAGAAAGATAAGAGTCACTGTTCTGCATACATCCAACACAGTTCTCTGTGGCAGGGATGGAAGACTAGGAAGAGTAGTTAATCTAGTGATTGAAGCATATTTGTGATTGAAAGTTAGGATCATAAATTACTTACAGCATTGACCTACATTATTGATGTTCACATTCTTTAATATTATTACACGTGTATGGCAGGAAAACAGCGTTCAGACTTTGCCTCCTCTGACCACCGTCTGACACCTGTGAATTCATTTTTAATATGCATGTACTTCTCTGCTTAAGCACTTTGCAATAAATAGAAAATGACCATGTTTCATAGAAAAATCTAATATTCACAACCACATACAGTATTAGCAAAAAAGAGGAGCAGGCAAAACGATTTACAGTCATTTCCTCGTGTTTCCAACTTCAAAGAGTGGACACGAGAGAGCACATGGTTCCTATTGCACTTTTTGTTCATAAGCATTCTTCTTCCCTACTAAGGTCTGACGGAAACCCTGAGGAGGTCAAGGAGCCAGAGGAGGACGCAGCGGAGAGGGAGCCACCAAAAAAGGATGAGGAATCAACGGACGGGGGAGGAGGAGGAGGAGACGGTGGTGCGGAGGAGAGGGTGCGGAGCCTGGAGGAGCAGCTGGCGTTCTCCCAGGCCGAGCTGGAGGAGCTGAGGGAGCAGGTGCAGGTGGGGGTGTTCTCCGTAGAGCGGGCCGAGACAGGGAGGAGCGAGGGTGAGGGTGAGGGTGTACCCCAGCAGCTGAGGGAGAGAGTGAGACAGCTGGAGGCGGAGCTGGCAGAGCGACGGGCGCCACCGGGCGAGAGTGACGCAGCACGACAGCTGCGGGTGAAGGTGGACGAGCTGCAGAGAGCCCTGGAGCAGGAGCGCGAGGCCAGCGGCGCAAGAAGAAAGAATGAAAGGAAAAAAGAAGAAGAAAAGACACACCGGGAGGAGGAGGAGGAGAGCGAGGCGGTGAGGAGGCTGAAGGAGCGCGTGAGCGAGCTCGAGGCTTCGCTGGCGGAGAAAAGCAAGCGGGAGAAGAAGGAGGAGGAGAAGAAGGAGGCGGGGGAGCGAGAGCAGCAGTCGGGGGAGAGACGGAGCGGCGAGGGGGAACTGGCCCGCCACCTGCAGGCCCGGACGGGCGAGCTGGAGGCCCAGCTGAGGGGCAGCGTGCCGCGGACCGAGCTGGACGAGGTGCGGGTCACCATGGCTCTACAGCTGGACCAGCTGGCCCGGGAGAGGGCCCAGTTGTCCCTGCGGCTCAACGATGCCCTGCTGGAGCTGGAGAGGCTGCGGCCGCAATCGAATGGAGATGAGGAAGACGATGAGGGACTGGACGAAGACGAGCGATCAGAGGGGTCCGAGCGCTCAATTATTTCAGGTGAGGGATCTTTGTGGGCTTTTGTCCAGCTCAGCATCTCTCGTGTTTTGGGATCTTTCTCTGTGTGGTTGATAATATGTTAATAGAATTAATTAATTACTTTATTAATGTTTGATTGTCTTTACCTGATATCTGCCATTTACACTGGTTTTCTCATTGTTTCAAGCTTATCGCTTTGGCAGCAAAGTTTCCTACCCAAAACCGCTCAAAAAGACCACCAGCTCTTTCTGCCCTCTTGACTCTCTCAACATCTCCTTCTCACTTACTCTCTCTTGCCCTCTCTCATTTCCTCCCAAGAGGGAGCTGAAAATAAACCAGTGCTTCTTTTAATCTTTTAATTTCTGCTGTGCAGAAATAACTCTTGACAACAGATGGAGGCCTGCTTGCATTCTTGGAAAGCCAAAGTTGCAGAGTTAGTTTGTGTATGTGTGCGTGTCCTAGTTACCACAGCAGAAACAGGCCCACCTACCTTTAGGCCAGACTAAGACGATTCAGACAGCAACTATAGCGGCAAGAACCCACACAGTGCTAATGGTTATATGATGAAATAACAGCAACAGTAACCAGTAACAGTGAACCCTGACACAAAGTGATCAACTCTCAGCCAAAAACGTCACTCCTGATGTTTCTCCTGCTTTGACCTTTGTCCAATCAGAGCGTTCCTTGCGCGGCACGGGCAGTGGGCAGACCCTGGTGGCGGTGAGGGCGGAGCTGGAGGCAGCGCGGCAGGAGGCGGCCCAGGCGCTGGACTCGCTGTGCGCGGAGCGCGAGGGCCGAGCCCAGGACACGCTGCAGCTGAGGGACGCCGTGCCGCTGGCCCTGCACCAGGAGGCCCTGGTGGGCCTGTCCGAGCAGCTGGCCCAGACGGCCGCCGAGCTCCAGAGGGAGGCGGCGCTGAGGTGCCAGGCCCAGGCCCAGGCCACGCGGCTGCAGGAGGAGCTGCAGGGGGCCCAGCGGGACCTCATCAGCAGGGAGGAGCACGAGAAGGTCAAGGTAGGCTGGGCACTCTGAGACATTGTGTTCACCCTTGAGCAGTCAGCTATTGAGCCGGTTACTCCAGGTGGCTAGACAACCGAGTTAAACTTCTGCTGTAGGAAAGCTTCTGTATGTGGGGGAGCACATGTGAGATTCACCTTGAGTTTCACCCAAGTTAATATCCAGACTTTTGGACACTATGTTGCTGGGCATAACATGACGTGCATGGCACTGGTCAAGCCTGATTGAAGTTACCCCGAAGCTATCATCCAGACTGAGATTATGCAGCATGTATAATATCACTCGTGCTCATTCAGTCGTTTCCAGTAGTTTACATTTTAGGCTACTCTAAATCAATGTTATGCTTTTAAAAAGGCTATCAGGTGATTTTGCCTTTCGGACTTTGCCACCGTATCCAATTATCTAATAACTTGGGGTTCTTTACCAACCCCACTATCCTGTGGCCTCCATTTGTGTCCCACAGGTTGACCAGCAGCACCCCCTGGGGGAAGGTGGTAGAATAGCACATCTTTTAGGTTAAAATTGGAAGATGAGGTTACCTTAGTATAGAGAGGAATATGCAAAATATGGCAAAAATAATATATATTATTATATTATTATATATTATATACTATATACTGTATATTCCATGAATCTCATTTTGACTGTGGGTTGTAGATGTGGTTGTTTGGTGAAACCCATCCCTGACCCTTACTCTGTTCTCTGTGACCTCAGGCGGAGCTACAGCGCTCCCTGGAGGAGAGCGTGAGTAAAGTGCAGGCGGCGCAGGACGCGCTGAGCGAGAAGGAGACGGAGCTGAAGGAGCTGAAGTCTCAGAAGGCCAAGGAGCAGGGACTAGTGTCCCAGGAGGACCACGAAGCCCAGCGCCTCTCCCTGCAGGCCGACATCAACGGCATCACCGCACGCATGGCCGACCTCCAGCGCAAGCACGAGAAGACCTGCACAGAGGTCAGCCTGGCCACATCTGTCTCTGTGTATGAGTGTGTGTGTGTGTGCATGTGTGAGGGTGTTTCTCTGTATACGTGTGTGTGTGTGCATGTGTGTGACTCTCTGTATGTCTGAATGTGTGATTGTGCATATATCATGTATGTGGGAGTGTGCATATGCATGAATTGTGAACGACTGGAAGAGTTAACATCTGAGTGGATGTGAGGGATAATTAAGGGACTTGTGAGGCGTAGTGTACACGAGCTACAGTGATGTTGGGGCGGGGGAGTTTTTGTTCATTTTCATAATGGACAATGATGAACCTTCTCTCCCCTCCATGCATGCATAATCCCACCTGTAAGTATATCCCTGTATGCTAAGCCCCCAGCAGTGTAGTCGCCTAAGTGTGTTTTTGTTTGGCTTGTGAAGTGTACTGATTCATTTGAATTTTTTTACCAGATAATTCTGCATCAATCTTAAAGTGACACTCAGTGATAAAGGATGCATCCTGTTGTCTACATGATTGATTTCTAGTTGATTGATTTGAGTTTTACGATGGCAGAATTATGGGCATGTGGTCCATGCAGTTGACTGTCAAGATTCGACAGATTCAATGGACTTTCATGTCATGTACAGTATGAAACGCCTCCCACTGTCTTTTTAACTCTCACCTCTCTCTACCCTTGTATATCCCTCTCTGCCTTTTCCAACTCCTGCTATCCATTTCTCTCTCTCCACCTACCCCCCTTTCTCCTTTCTCTCTCATTTCAGGTGTTCCAGGTGCAGAGGGAGGCTCTGTTCAATAAGAGTGAGCGTCAGGTGGCCGAGGCCCAGGTGGCCGCCGTGCAGAAGCAGCTGGAGGAGCTGCAGGCCCAGTCCAGCCACGTGCAGCAGCTGCACCAGGACATCCAGCACTCCCAGGGTCTCATCAAGGAGAAGGACCGCAAGGTGGGACCCCACGCACACCAGAGAGTGGAGAGTGACATTAGACTCTAAGGGAAAAGAGGAAGAGGAAGAGGAAAAAGAAATTGAAGGAAATTCCTTTACTCTAAGCATTGCTGCATTATTTACTTTTATGGTTGTCTTATTTACTATTTTCCCCCTCTCTTCCTCTTTCTCTCTCTCTCTCTCTATTTCTCCATCTCTCAATTATTCCATCTCTCTCTCTTGCTCTGTGTGTGTCTGTGTCCTTCTCTGTCTCTGTATATACCTAGATCACTGAGCTGTCTAAGGAGGTGTTTCGCCTGAAGGAGGCTCTGGGTGCTCTAAGCCCTCCGCTGGGTTTGCCTCCTCCTGGCAACCCCGGCCAGCAGGTGGCACTGCAGAATCGTGTATCTGCACTGACCCAGCAGCTGCAGGTGAGGGTGCAGCACAGCATACAACTACCCACTTGTGTGTGTCTGTGTGTGTGAGAGAGGGGAGGGGCTGGCAAGGGATGAGGGTAGATTGTAAAAGAAAAGATTTAAAAAAAAGAGTCAGACACTAAGAACAAGTGCACATAAATTATGTGTTTGTGTTCACGTATGTGTGCAGGACTGTGAGCGCAAACACAAGCAAGTGGTTGCCATCTATCGCGCTCATCTGCTTTCTGCTGTGCAGGTAAGACACACACATACACACCCACATAATCACACCTCCTACCAGGCCCATACACATACACATCATTCTGTAATATTCCATCAGAGTCTGTTCTCAAACAGCACACTTCCTCTCTCCCTGGTTCATCACCGCGGTGTGTTTGTGGGGTGATTTAGGGCCACATGGATGAGGAGGTGCAGACGCTCCTACTGCAGATCCTGAGGATGTCAAACAAAGACCTAAGCCTCTGAGGAGCCAAATAACCCCCTTATTCATGAACGCTCGCCCCAGGAACACACAGACAAGCCTACTTTACTATGCAGCCGGACTACGGAGGCCAGTTGAAGCCCTATTGATGATGGCAGTGGCGTATAAACCATGCTGCTAATGAGATATTAGATTCCTGTGACTGAACTGACGGAGGCCTTTGGAAATATTTGGCCTGTATTTTGATGATGATGATAGAGAAATAAATATGCAGTTTATCTGTATTGATTTTCGAGACACCATCTATATATTTCCTGTTTCTTGTGTGGGCTATTGGTCGCTTTTTTTGTACCTTATTCTTTCAATAAATAAGGAGAGACGGTGTGTAGCTCCATATCTCATGCCTTCAGCTCAAAATAATGTCTTTGGTGATTGCCCTGTCACGGCAGAATTGATATGAAATATGGGTGTATTGACTGCTTATTAACATGAAAGCCAGACTCAGTCCGCCTCTGCCACCACAGTAGTGCTTTGGGAGGATGCCAAAGCAACTACCCATTTCTTTGTATATTTGGCTTGTCTTTTATTACATGTGGGTAAATAAAACAAGGAATTGAATGAATCTCCATTCTCCAACACAGAATTGGTAAAATAAACTGTTCATAGAGCCAGTGAAAGCCATTGATCTCTCTTGACCATTGTGCTGACAATAACAGTAGAATCTTATACCATAGGGGGTTGCAGAGGTGGTCTTGCATCCTTGAACATAATTAACTGAAAGAATTGATTGGAAATGTAGTGACCTTGGACTTCTTGCACCATCAGCAACATCCGTGTTGAATCCTCAGCTTTCCTTTACGGAAGCTGAAGACACTCGTCAGTTACTTAGTTGTAGTGAATAAAAAGGGTATTAACCATTTATCATTTATTTTAAATGTATCATGTTGAGCTATCAAACGTGGACACATTTTTGTAGGATGTTTGGCGCTGACTTGTATGTAAAAAGAAGAAAATGCTGCATTACCCAGTACTTTGAAAGATCTTCTTGAGTGTATAACATTGGGCCTCATCACCCACATTAAACCCAGCAAGAGCAGTCCAAGGTGAACAAACATGGCAACACATGGGACCTTCTTTTTTGACATCCTTTTATTGAAAAGACCTTGAGTTGGAAGGGGAGCAGATTCAAGAGAGTCCTGAAAAAGCAAATAGAAATAAACATCTGACTTTGTCTTTCAGTATATGGTCTCTCTCATCTCTGTGCTTCACTGAAAGAACGCGGATGTTGCACAGAGAGACCACCCCATTCGCCTCATTCGCTCACACACATGCAAACTGACACACCCATAACTGATCAATCATACAGGACTGTGACCAATCACTCGCTCTCTGGTTCGATGGAACATGCTGCCACAGGTGATGCAGCTCCTCAGAAAAGCAAAGGAAGGAGTCGAAGGAAAAGTGATAAAAGGGTGGTGCACTTCAATGGTGTGTGTGTGTGTGTGCATGTGACTGATCTGACTGTGTGCCTTTATGGATTAATCTCCATGGTCATAGTGTAGCCATAATCCAGCACACAATAAACAACTTTTAGGAATTATCAGTTCTCCCTTTACTTGTAATCACTTAAATGATTGGAGTCACCTATTAAGAGAACCTTCACATCACCATCATGAGCAGCACAGAGGATCTAACAACTGATGTTCAGCAAAAACATACCCTATGTGTAAGTAAGGCACTGGACTATTTTAACACTTGAGTGAATCAATAGGAGTCTATACAGCAGTCTATATGTGGCCGCTGCATTGGGAACACTGGGCATGGCTGTTTTACTGAGCATAGCACTTAGTTTCAGACAAGCTAGACTTACTAGCTCTGTCTAATTATACACCACAGTACTGCAGTAGATTAGTTGAGGTACTGGAAAAGGGTTAAACCAAGAACAGGAAGCCCTGAATGTTTAACAGGAAAGCTGGGTCACCTGGGGACCTGCACTACGAGCAGAACATGACCAAGAGTGTGAACAGGAAGTGAAAAAGACAGTCAGTGTGCTAGAGCTTCAAGATGAAGTCATGTCGGTAATGTCCTTTTAATGTTTCTGATCTGTTAAATATGAAATAGAGCTCCCTGGAGGTGAGTGAGACTGCAGCAGAACACTGACATAATGAGGTTCATCAGGAGAGAAAATAATGTTTGAAGAATAATAATAAAACTTCTAATTGATAGTCTGGTCCTGACGCTAACTGTTAGAAGTTATTAAATTAATTAAATGATAACACAGGGTCGATTTACTGATAAACCAAGAGCCTCCTCGTGTTTTATCATGGGGGAAAAAGAGTAATCAACTCTACAATGAGTTAAAACACGTTCAGCCCAAGACCACCCAAGAGGATCAAGCCAACATTAAAACTAGCATCCTGAGCTGTTTCAACACAGGTAGACTTTGTCGGAGTAATGCACATACTGCAAGAATAACATCAAGAATGCGTTTGTTGCTCACTGACTAATGTCAATGTCCATCAATCCATTGGTTTTCATGGCAAGCAGCTACAATGGCAGCCATCACATGTTATCTGTAAAACTGAATGATTTAATCACACAATGGAATGTCTCTGGCAATGGAAGTATGAATTAATAAAATGGTTTAGAAATTTCTAGGAACTGACCATTTATATTTCCAGAAACAGATCTTTCCATTTTTCTAGGTAGCCTGGCAACAGTCTGGATGTAGAGACGCACACTTTGCAGGATCCTTCTGAGTTAGTCAGCTTTAGCCAAATCTTTAAGTGTGCGTGTGTGTGTGTGTGTGTGTGTGTGCGTGTATTTGTGTTAAGCCTTTGCAGGCTAATAGTCTTTGTGTTTAGAACTTGAAGCTTCTCAAAGACACTGGGAGGAGTGCGGAGGACCTCTGTCACCTGTAGAACGAGGAACAAAGGAACAAAAATAATCATTTCATTTATGTCTTCACAACCAATTAAATCCTACAGGAGACTGCATTGGTATCACGTTTAGCACTGGTATCCCCTTTTTATATTTTCTAATGGACATAACTTACATTTAACATTTTGTATCCAAAATAAAAGCATAATTGATTTATTGTGCTCACAACTGAGGTCTCAAATTAAATATTATTGATGTGTTTTGGGAGGACAGGGTAATTCCTAATAGCACCCTTTATATGTTGATTAATTAGTGACTTTCAGTCAGTGATATAAATGAAAAGACCTGAGCTGACCCTAAGCCTTCTCAATTAAAAATGTGTCAAATAGCTATGATGACATTCTCAACAGGTCTACTCTTAGATTGCCACATGTGCTGGTGTGTGTCGTTCCCTCACCAGTGTGGGATAGACGCAGCGTGGGGGGGGGGGGGTCAGTGTTTGCGGCAGACCACCTGCTGCAGGTGTAGCTCACTCTCGGCTGCCACTATGGGCAGCTCATTGCGTAGATGGTAGTTGATCAGGTGACTGATGCTCTCAAACAGCATATCTTTGGTGCGAACCTGCAGAGCCAAGCAGTAGACAGAGCGAAAATACATTAGTAAATCCAGACCAGGCTCTTTGATGTTTTCCCGTTTTCGACCAAACTAACACGATTAGGGGATTGTTTATACAGCATATGTGGATGTGCCAGCCCCTCCAGCCATCTACTACAGTTAATGTTGTTGCTCTGGGATGAAGCTGGGTTTATTTTAGGAAATCACAGCACAGCATGGGCTTTGCTTCCAGAAACCTTATCTTTATAAATACAAAAAGTGCAATCCCATATATAATGAATCGCATCAGTGGCCTGATTCAGAGATGAGACTGACGACTGACGCAGCTAAAACAACTCTGGGGGTTAATAACTCACCACTCCCTCTGGGTCGACCAGCAGCAGGTGCTTGGGCAGGCCGCAGTGCATGCCCGTCAACACGTACTGGCCGGGATTGGTGGCGCTGTCCCGCACCAGGAAGTCGCCGTCGCGCACCAGCAGCCTCTCGGCGTCGCGGCGGCTCATGCGCCCGTGGTACCAGGCCTCCTTGCGCAGCTGCTCCTCCGTGGGAGCCACGGGAGCCCGGCGCCGGGGCGGGCTCGGCCAGCAGTCCTCCAACACACACACGCCCGCCGCCTCATGCAGACGCAGCGCGTCCTCAAATGGCCCTGAGGGGAGGACACGGACATCAGGCTCTCAAGTAGAGCAGTGGATAATCTTTTAATCTAATAATTTAAAACAATCCTGAATGTACTTTATGAGAAGGTATTAAGAGTTTTTTTTATTAATTTTGTATTCAATTCCATTTACAGTATTTACATAATTCCTATTTCTCTTTGGGAGCTTGAAACAGTAGTCTCAAAATTGTTCAAGAATTTCAAAAAAATTTAACATTAAAAAACTCAGACTCCCATTAACCCTTGGGGCCAGTGGACTCACTCATATCAAAAATATCTTTCTTTGGGCTTTCTGGTCCCCTGCCCCCTCTCCCACCGTTGGCAGCGTTCTCCAGGCTGTCCAAGGTCTGTGTGTTGACATACAGGTGCTCCTCATAGTCCCGACTTCCAGGGGGGTGGCCATCAGCTCGCAGGTACCCATCTGAGGTTAATCCTAAAACACAACAGATGATCAAAGTCTTTACAAAACACAACAATAAGACAAACACACTTGTGTACAGATAGAATATATTGTCCTTAAATGCGCTTTACACTGATTCACAGACCAAGATGACATAACATAGAGTCAAAGGCCATAAAACCTTTTTCACTAATCTTGTTGTACTCTTAGTATAGGTATAGTATAGTATAGGTTTTGGAGCTTTCATTACAGTCGACCATCAAAGTTTGCTCTCTGGAAGTGGTTGAGAGTTCTACAACTAGTTTATGACATACACAGACATTTGACAAAATGTGGCTGCTGACCATGGACCCCTACTTGTTCCCACCAGCAGGTGTCTCACCTGAGCCGCCATTGGTCTCTGTGTCCCAGTGCAGTTCACTGCAGAGCTGAGATGCAGGAAGGGCAGCAGAGACGGCAGTGTCTCTCCTGCTCGGAGAGCCCATCTGAGGAGAGTGAGCAGAGGCCCAAATCACATTAGCGGGGGCATTATTACTGCAGCAGTCGTGGTGGCAGGCTCTGTGGAAGGTTATTCCAAGCCTCCAACAGATCTCCAGCATCTCCCGTAACTGTGTAAGCCCACCTAATCACCACATCAGTTTGAATAAGCAGCAGTGAAATGTCAAGCCTGATAAGCAGGAGGTTATTAAAGCGTCCCGGCGAGTAATGGTGGGGCGAAATGGACGTCTGGCCTCTGTATTGTTTTCTCTTCTGAGTGGGTAGGCGCGTCACCACGACTGTGACCAAGGACACCGTGAGAAACGCCGCTCTCGCTCTCAGCTCACGGCCTCAAACGCGCAGAGGAGAGGACGATGTCATCAAGTTGGCAGCTCAATAATTAAAGGTCGTTGGAGGGAGGTTAATGAGTTCATATTCATTAAGCTGTCCATGCTGGACAGTTTTATTGCATGGTGCAGCAAAACAGCCGTCACAGTTGTACTTACACACACTGTATTTATTCAGCAGCCCTTGTGTGTATGTGCTTTACCATATATCTTCAGAAAATACCACATTACCATATATAATAATCTATACTATCTATAGATTAAGAAACAAACTGCCTTGGCACATAGTCTAACTGTGCACCTGTATGCTTAACTGTTCCTAGTGAAGCTGTGAAACACTATATTCCTCCCCACAAAAATGGCGCAGAAGATGGACAAACAAATAAACAACGAAACGCAGACACAACAGCAGGATGGCCAACCTGTGACGTTCTGCTCTGAGCATGGCTAGGGGTGTGGCGGAGCCTGGAGTCAACTACGCCCCCCAGTGGAGGCTCCTTCCCGGGGATGCTGTTGTAGTAGTCATGTTCCGATGTCTCATCATCATCACCCCACGCAGACTCCTCTGTTCGGATGATTCTAAAAAAGAAAAACGTTACGGGAGCAACAAAGGGTCAGCAACAGGACCTTCTCAAGATTGCATGTGTATGTATGTGTATCTCTCTCTCTCTGTGTGTGTGTGTGTGTGTGTGTGTGTGTGTGTGTGTGTGTGTGTCTGTCTGTCTGTCTGTCTGTCTGTCTGTCTGTCTGTCTGTCTGTCTGTCTGTCTGTCTGTCTGTCTGTCTGTCTGTCTGTCTGTCTGTCTGTCTGTCTGTCTGTCTGTCTGTGTGTGTGTGTGTGTGTGTGTGTGTGTGTGTGTGTGTGTGTGTGTGTGTGTGTGTGTGTGTGTGTGTGTGTGTGTGTGTGTGTGTGTGTGTGTGTCTGAAACATGAAATATAATTAGGACACATACTACCAAACCACCACATTACTACCAAAATGCAAAATGAGGAAGTCTAGGAGACTGTGATCATGATCCACCCTCTTGTATTGCAAAGCATCTTATCTCTGATATCCGTATGTTGTATAGATTGTTTGTATGTGTGGGTCTCAGAGCTGACTATCAGTTCAGATTAGAATATGACCATGCCCTGAAATCTGAACACAGTGGATCAACTTCCATCTCAGCCTACACGCTCTCTCTCTCAAAATCGTATTTATTTATTTTTCTCTAGTGGCTGTCCCTTAAATCATGGCAGGCGGTGACATATCGTGTTGCTGTTGATATTATCTCTAGATCCTCAGTAGCCATGTTTGTCATAATTTCGCTTGTGCATATTGTCTGAGGGCTTTTCAGGGACACATTTTCACCTATTGCTGAACTTCAGAAGAAGCTGACTAAGGGCACTCTTTTGAGGAATTTGGGTGACTGGGCTTTAAATGTTGGTAAAATTTGATAGTTCTTTTTTTAATTCATATCAATAGTGGGCCTAATTCAGCTCTTGTTGAGTTGTTTGGAGTAGTCTGTGCTCTTTCGGTATACTTTCAAAGATTTCAGTGCTCTTTTCAGTGCGTTTTTTTTCCCAAGTGGGGAAAAAGTTTGTAATGGTCCCCATACTTAACTACCATATAAAACGATTGGTTCAATGATATTGTTTATGTTAGACATTAAATACAATTTTTTATAATTTCATTAGCTGGAGGCTAATAGAGTTGAGGAACAGGAATCTCAGTGTTATTATCCACGTATCATTAAACTTCTGTGTGTGTGTGTGTGTGTGTGTGTGTGTGCGTGTGTGCGTGCGTGCGTGCGTGCGTGCGTGCGTGCGTGCGTGCGTGCGTGCGTGCGTGCGTGTGTGTGTTTACCTCTCTGTGGTGTGAATGGCTTTGGGTGGGCTATGTAGGTACTGCTTGAACTGCAGCTCAAAGGCTTGGCCGATGGTACTGATGACATTCTGAGCCAACCCATCACAGCACTCCAGGATATGACATGCTGAGAGAGAAAGGCCATGAGTTAAAAACACACCCACCCACACACACACAAACAGTCTCT
>NC_045161.1:11951009-11976009 GCF_900700415.2 Clupea harengus | reverse complement strand
TGTGTGTGTGTGTGTGTGTGTGTGTGTGCACAAGTGTTAATTACTGGTTGAGACAGAGGAGGTGTGGGTGTGTGTCTCTGGGGCTCATGACCTCAGCTTTGTGATCATATTGTCTGGGCTCCACTCACAAAGTGCTCATGTGCTCACACACACACAGAAATATGCATTCACACACTCGCTACTGGCTCTGTCTCTCTCTCTCTTTCACTCACTCACTCACTCACTCACTCACTCACTCACTCACTCACTCACTCACTCACTCACTCACTCACTCACTCACTCACTCACTCACTCACTCACACACACACACACACACACACACACACACACACACACACACACACACACACACACACACACACACACACACACACACACACACACACACACACTGAAGGAATCAGAATTGAGGGTTCAGAGTTCATAATGATATACCATAGTCAATAATTCAATACATATTATATATCTAGTTATAACTGTTGCTGTTATTTGGACATTTCTGGGTGAATATACTTATGATGGTTTGACCTGAGTGAGGAGTGATAAGTGGTCTCAATCCCTTCCTCTTGGTCAAATCAAAGTGCCTTGATGTGTCCAAGGCCTCATTGAATAGAGGGTGACACCCCTTATACTCAGTACATTTAACTGCAATCTTTGAATGGATAATCGGATGAGTCTTAGGTGAAGCTTTGAGTGGAACTTCAGTCTCTGTTCTCACAATGGTGGCCACTCTTGTTCAAGATTAAACCTTTCCTGACTGATATCTAAGACTGGGTCTCCAGCCACACACACACACACACACACACACACACACACACACACACACACACACACACACACACACACACACACACACTAGAATCCCTTAACAAACCAAAATACATTTAACCACCCAGCCCTAACACCCACAAAATAAACACACCCCTTAGCACAGACACATGTGTGGTCACCCTCCGACTCCCTTCTCTCCCTGGGGAGTCCACCACACCCGCCTGCTCCTCACATTCTTCTCTCTTCCGGTACATTCTGTATCCACTGGTAGCTACTGGTGGGGTTCTCCATATGAAGAGCAGTACCATCACATCTTTAATCAGCACCTCCAGTATGCTCCTCTCAGACCGGCTGTGTTATGAGTCAAGCATGGCCAAACAAGCCTTTCTATGAGATCAGGAGACAGGGAAGGGTTCCATCTGAAAGATGGCCTACCCCCCTCCTCTCTCTCTCTCTCTCTTCCTTTCTCTATCTGTCTCTGTCTCTCTCTCTCTCTCTCTCTCTCAAAGCCTTCATTGTCATAGTGTCTCCTGAATGATAAATTACTGCTCCACGACACTGATCTCTCTCTCTCTCTCTCTCTCTCTCTCTCTCTCTCTCTCTCTCTCTCTCTCTCTCTCTCTCTCTCCCTTTCAGTCACTGTTGCCCTAGGGGCATGTACTTTACATTTTCATTCCTGAGGGAAAACATCTTTCCAAGAATATTACAGACTGCAGAAAAGTGAGTTATGTGAGTGTGTGTAGCTGTTTGGACAAACATCAGTTCAGTTGCTTACTATCTTGAGGTCAGGTCGAAAGAAAGTATGTTGAATTAGCAAACTAATCTAACCTATCTATCTGGGACACACACGTACATGCACACATATGCACACAAATGTACACAGAGAAGACATAGAGGCTCTTATTAAAGAGGACACTTCAGATCGTTATCTCATTTGCTTTGCTCGCTTTTACAAATCTCTCTTTCACACCTTCTCTGCCAGGACAACAAGGAAATACCACCCAAGAGAAACCCACTCACCACAGTAAACAACATGCATGCATTACTCTGCCATACCCTCTTGGTCTGCTAAATAACCTCCCAGTCTTTATTTAACACGCAGACAGAACCAATATGTATTTGCTTGTAAAAATATTCAGCATATACTGTATATATTTTTGCTCCTATGGCAAAAACAGAATAATAATGAATGGTATGTCATGGCACAGCATAAGGAAACATGCAGAGGTACTATGGGTAGCGCTATGGTTGTGATTAGTGGCCCGTTGTTGGTGCTGGTGGCTCTTGCCTCTTGCTTCCTGTTTGCCTCGCGTGCTCCACTCAGCCTGCTTCCTCCTCGCTACATGTGATACTAATGACAGTGATTACATTTAATTGAATATGGGGCTGAATGGTGACCATGTAATGCAGTTAGGAAGCGTGCTTCTTCAGCTCAAACTGGGGTTGCACAGGGAAGCATAAGGCTGTGTGTGTGTGTGTCTGTGTGTGTGTGTGTGTGTGTGTGTGTGTGTGTGTGTGTGTGTGTGTGTGTGTGTGTGTGTGTGTGTGTGTGTGTGTGTGTGTGTGTGTGTATGTATGTTTGGTAATGTGGGTGAGGTGGAGGTGGAGGTGAGTGTGTGTGTGTGTGTGTGTGTGTGTGTGTGTGTGTGTGTGTGTGTGTGTGTGTGTGTGTGTGTGTGTGTGTGTGTGTGTGTGTGTGTGCGTGTGTGTGTGTGTGTGTGTGTGCGTGTGCGTGTATGTGTGTTTGGCTGGGGTGGCTGCATGTGTGGAGAGATTTGTTGGGGAAGATCATTGACATTGACGTCAAGCAGTCTGCCACGACTGGTAACCCTTTAGGGTCCATAAACACAGAGCAGACATTTCAGCAACATGTGCAACTAAGAGTAAGGTTGACTGCAGCTACGTGTAGACTCACAGTACAATGCTACAGACACAGATCAGATGCAATGCTTAATTAACTGATCAGTGACCACCCTGGTGTAGTTTTTTTTCACATCTCATGTTTAATAATGCCAATATATGTATAAAATCATCATAATTGTATATTGTATATTGTATACACATCATTATTCAAAATAAGCATTAAATGCATTTACATTTAGCCTCAAGCATTATAATCATCGTTATATATTTACTGTAAACCAAACACACATTTATTTTGTAGACTAGATACCAGCACGTAGAGCCAATAAAAGAATGTTGAATACTGGTATCTGGTGAACAGTGGGTTGTAGTTCAGAGCTTTGAGTGTTATCCTTGTTGCATCAGGGTACCGGAGGGTGTTATTCATTGTTATTCAGCTATGTTTACGTCTCCACGCCCCACAGAATCTGCTTCCTATACAATAGCAATCTATCAGACCGTATGAATTATACATTCTTGCACTTTACTTAGACACAGCATGCTTGCTAGATCGGCAAGAAATTTCCAGGAGCAGTACTCGGAAGGAGGCACTTAGCACACTTATTGCTCCGTAAATGCCAGCATTGTTTTAGTGCAGAGTCTCGGACACAAGCTGAAATGCAAGGGAAAAGGTTTTGCCTAAGTGGCTTAAGAGACAAACAGCATTGCTTAGTGTTCAATGCTAGTCGTACGACCATGCCCTGTTTCTCATAGGAAGGTCCTGCCCATTTAAACAGCACCCTCAGCACTGCTGCAAGGCAGAAGGTAAACAATCTAAGATAAGGCATCCCTTCCTCATTCTGATATTCTCCTTTGTTTCATCCTGAACGGTCTACAGACAAATCTAAACCCTCATCCAACAATAAGATCAGGTGCAGTTTGAGTAAAAGCAATTAAAACAGACACACATAGGTGTGTGTGACTCACCCTGACAATGTAATTAGCCCCTGTGCTGGTGATCTTCTTGTCGGGGTGCAACCACCCCTGAGACGGCTTGTGGATTAAGCCGCCCTTCTGGCTGAGGTCCTCCCCACCTAGCCACATACCCTCCAGCCTTGCCCGTCGGCTCCCGGTCCTGGATCCGCTGGGACCCCCAGGGCTCCCCGAGGCCTCTGCACCCATGTTGGAACCCCTGGAGCTGGGGCTGCCAGAGGAGGCCCTATGCCTGCCCAGGGCCTGGAGGGAACAAGGGGTGACACAAACAGTGTCACAGGAGTTCAGGACGGCGGCCAGGCTTGCCACAGGGCCGAGGATGGCCGAAGTACCTCCGCCGCCAGCACCCCTACTTCCTCCCCCACCGCCACCCGATTCTGAGGCACCATCCCGGGCCGCGGCCCCCCTGCCTGAGTCCTTGCTGCCACCCGAGCTGGAGCTAGAGCTGGAGGGGCTGCGGCTGAGCAGCGAGTTGGAGAACTTCCACTGGGGCATCCTGGGGATGAGCATGCAGAAAGTGGTGGTGCCATCCTGCTCCCCGTCCAGGCAGGGCGAGTCAGCCAGCGCCTGGGCTGAGGAGGAGGAGGCAGAGGAGGCGGACGCTTCGTGAGCGCGGTCCAGGGGGGGCAGTGGGAGGCCAGTGGGGCCAAGAGACGGTACAACCGGAGTGGCCACCACTTTGCCACTCATGGCGATGCTCTGCATGAGGTCGTCGGAGGAGGTCACCGAGTCGTTGCGGAAGCGGCCATACTTTGGCTTATGTAGCATGCCCAGAGGAGCGAAGCGCTGCGGGGAGACGGATGGAGGGAGCGCTCACGGAGGAAAAAATTGAGGGAGGAGGAGGGAGGGGAGAGAAAGGGAGGGAACGGGGGAGGGAGGGGGAGGAGAGGTGTAATGGGAAGGAGTGAAAGAACAAGGAAGGGAAAAATGTCTCCTGCAAATAAAAAACAGCCTTTCCTGGAAGAGGATTCCTTTTCTCTGCTGAATGAGAGCTTTCCGGTCCTCGCCCCACTGCTCCGCACTCACTCACTCTTCCTCCCTCTCTGCTCCCTCTCTGCTCTCTGACAGCTGGACCACTCTCTTGGTTTGGCTCAATTGCCTGCTTGCCTACTCCCTCCCTCCTTCTTTCTCTCCCTTCCTCCCTCCCTGCCTCCTGCCCTCCCTCTCTCGCTGATGTCATTCTGTTATTGCTGCTGTATTAGCCCAGTGCAGCCCAGCTGCCCGTAGAGAGCATTAGTGAGCTCTCACATACAGACACGCTGACACTCACGTCACATCAGTAAAGAGTACCACAGATATGACCACCCATGAATACCAACATAGTCCACAGATGCATGGACATACACATCTCTGATGCACTGTATATATTAGCTGGTGCATAACATGCACAGATATTTTAGAAACATTACTGTAATAATTGAATTCCTTTACTGTCAGTTATCTCCACCAAGCCACAAGTAAAAGATGGCACATTTGCACGTGTGCAAAACAACTTTACCTGAAATGTTTTGTCTAAGAAGCTGTTCCATGACTCTGGGGAAAGAGAGAGAGAGAGAGAGCTCTCCATTGCTGCCGTGTGTGATCTCTGTAATGAAGGCTATGCAGAAAACAACGTCCTCTATACATGTTTGGCATGTCGCAAAAGAGAGAAAACCACTTCCAGTGGCCTCTGACGACAGCGAACTCCCAGTTACGCACACAGTGATCTCACAATGTGTGCACTGCATGCTCACAAATCAACAGGAAGCATTGGAGTCGCCTTCTTTTCTGTGTCACTGAGTGGGTGTTTGGCCTTCACGTGCATAGAACATGCTATCATGGCACAAATACCACACCAGAACAACTTCCCTAAATACACAACTCTCATTTCCATCTTAAAATAGGTCACATCCTTTGACTGGTCATCTAAATAGGTGACATTAAACCCTTTGATCTATTCCTATTTTTGACTAATACCCTCCATCTTCTTATCATATTTCATAATCTCAGTGGACATGCTGCCTGATATTTAGGTGCAACCTTTGTAATTAATCTGTATCTAACAGTTATTAAAAATGTTATCAAATTATTTTTCATTTGTGAAAAAAACTTGTAATTGTTATCAGCTGCTATTGATAAAAGAACAACATCCACAGCATCAAGATAATTGCTAGCAATGTGCTCATCTCAGAGAGAGGGAGTGCGGCTGTCTTTGTGTGTGGATATGGGCAATTTGGTCTTCAGTAATTATCTTTAAGGACAACACCACGAGGAGCTTCGCTGGCATGACAGCACTACTTAAGGAGAATTAAACCCAGAGGCGTAAAAAGCCCTGCCTGCTGCTTCTGGGCTCACGTCCCCCCATGGCTCCCCAGAGAGACATCACTATCTGCAGGAAGTCAGGCTGGGGGAGGTAGGAGGGCATTGCAGGGCAGATTGCTACAACAATCCCCCAACACACACGCGCACCAACACTTTCCCCTCCACCTCTCTATCCCTCACACAGCAGCAACAGTTCATTTTTATTAGACAGCTCAAAGTGGGTTAAGTAAGGATTTGCACGGCACACCTTTCCTAGATCCGGTGCACAGTATCTCTCTGCAGCACACAAAATGTAATTTCAGATGTGGAAACTCAGAATTAGGACACGAGTGATACAAGCTGTTGTGCAAACTCGTCTCTTTGGTATAGGGCAGAGGCTACATTTTTTTTAACTGTAAAATACAGGGCAGGAGAAAACCACATAGTTTTAATTTCCATCTTGTCAGTGTTTAATTTCCATCTTATAGGGTAAAAAAGTGAAACACAGAAAGAGTACATAAATGGTGCAAGTCAAACCAAATCTGCGTCGAGGCATCTGACGGTGGACAATTTGCTGTATGATCTGGGTCACATTGGCTAAAATTGGATGATGGCTCAAAATCAACCTGGGGACATTCTTCATAAAACCAGACTTTGAAGCACAAGACACACCACATTACATTACATTTCCTTGACTTCGACTCTACATTTCAGCATGCTGCTTTTCACCCTGAAGTGAACAGTATGCCAAAAACAAAACACATTCACTGAAAAGCAAATAAAATGTAATAGGCTTTTACATTACAATTATCTAGAGTTAAAGAGCAAATACTGTACTGAACAATTTTTTGCCTGAATATATGGAAATAAAAACTTGCTTTTGAGTTGAGACCAAGATAATTATTTCCCCCGAGTATGTGTGCAATACATGAAAAAACAAATACAGTAGATTTTTTTGCCAAATGGCAGAGTGCATAAAAACGTACCTAACTTAGAGGAAGCTGATAAGGCACGATGAGAGATGACATTCAAGTCCCAATATCAGATGGAATTTAAGGAGGCGCGTGATATGGGCTGCCAGAAGTTGCATCACCAACAGTCATTCATTCGAGTGAGTCATGGACTGGAAGAGTTTGCATGGTCCGCTGAAGAAAGGGTTACAGGTCAAAGTCAGGGCCACCAACACTTCTTATCCCTACATCCATGCAAACACACACACACACCTACACAAACACATACATACTCACACACACAAACTATACAAAAAATGCATGCTCGATTTGAAATATATACTCTATTTTGTTTCTCTCTCACACAAACACACCTCCAACAGTGCTGATAAGCCTATTACAATAAGATGAGCTCAAAAGTCACTGATATATTTATATTTTTGTCAACATATTTATGTCAACATTCATAATGTATTTGTTATAAAACACAAAACATGCTCTGAGGTTTCAGACAAGTTCATGTTAGGCCTGTCCCTGTTATTTGCTATATATGTGTTGCTTCTTATTTAGAAGTTATGTTTTAACTTTGTACCCTGTCTATAAAATCGATCTGTTTACCTATGCTACAAAATCCTTTCTGGTGCATGTGATGAATATTCATGCCAGGAAAAAGAAGTAGTTTTGGAGTTACTCAGTCACTTACCTGTTTTTTCCAGTGCGTCCGGCCCACAGGGTTTGACCATAATAACAAGCCATCACCATGCCACAAGGATTGTTTGCTGAGCCAACCAATGCCATTACAACAAGGAAAACACAAATAACCAGAGCACTCAGTGCAAATTCATGTCACTCATTTACAGGGAGCTTGGTCAATGGGGCTTGTTTTGAAATGTTCCCTGTGGTAAAATATCCCTCTGTTCGAACAAAAAGAAATTAGACATTTGCTTTTGAATCAATGCCAGTATCTATTAAGACTATGAACATTTACTGGAAAGTATTTTGTGATTGCCAAATATCAGTCATGTGCTAACAGCTTGTACTGGGTTGTTCACTGAAACTTAAATGTTGTCTTTTTTTGGTCGTATTTATGAGGCCTAGCTATAGTTGTCAAAATATAAAGGTCACCTTTGACAACAGGAAAAGATGTGGTCACGACGCTAGCGCTGGTGAAATGTCAAGCAAAGTAACACATTTAAATAACAAATTTAAATAAGTTGCACAATCAACCACAACACAGTAAACAACTTAGTCAGGTAAGCCATATACAGTGTTTGTTAGGTGAAAATTCACACGAAAGTTTACCTCGGACTCCAGAGTTGTGTATACGCATCTTTTTATTCAATATGCATTTCGGGCTCACTCATGTCTGGGCAGACGAGAGTGAAGCACGGGCCCACTCCTATCTTGGAGAATAAGAGTGAGAGCCCGGGCTCACTCCCAGACTGCAGCAGACGAGAGAGAAGCAAAGTCAAACCCATCACACAAGGTTTATATAGTTTGAAGTTAGCGTTTCTCTGACACCAAAGCCATATGTCAGCAGAGATAACCACATAGTGTTTCAGTACACAAAGGCATATAATTAATACACGCATACTTGATTATAGCCAGAGTTTCACATTTCTCTATCAGTGTTCATTTTTATTCATTTAAACTATGGAATGTATCTGCCTCTCTAATCTTGTATTTTGTGTTTATTCACTATATAGGTGGAGAAATACATTTAGAAGTCAGGTAAACCATATACAGTGTTGATTTGTATTAATTTAAACTGTATGGTGTGGTATGTTTATTCCCTATTTGGTGGATAAATAAGTTTAGAACTCTGGCTTTAACTTTAGAGTGAGTTTTCTTTGTAAATGCCAAACCTAACATGTACATTTTTAAATAATTTAGAGATTATATCTGAAGTTACAATTCCATTTTGAATAATATAAACATACTTCAAATCATGTTAAGGCGCTAGAAACAACAGGTGCCTTTTTTTATTGTCAAAAACAAAACTGCTTCTGGACCAAGGATAACGATATAATTCTGGAAAAGATCATGTTGAAAAGATAATGTTCCACATCTTCTCTTGTGCATTCTTTGGATTTTGATTATTTCTGTTGTCATTCTAATGCAAATATAGGCTATGATAAATAACCAAACAAAAAAGTTTTAACAAAAAAACCTGGACAATTCACAACCTAATTGCTGAAGTATAGGCTTTTCATTCTTACTAAATGGATATCACTAGTGCTTCAATTAAACTGTTGTATGATATAACAACGTGGGTTATGTGCAATATCAAATAAAAATCACAATATTGTCCCCGCGTCGACTCAGCTCCGCAACAAGATTCAGCACAGCGGCGAAGGCAACAGTTTTGGACCCTCTCCACTGAAAAACACCATGTTGCCTAATGCTCCGGAATGGGAATAAACCATACGGAAGGAATTCAAAGGAAAATTTGTCCGTGGCAACAGTAGAAAAACCAGAGCGTGGGAATAGACCAATAATACTCATACTTTTGCTCTCATTTCGTAGCAATAGTGCTAAAGTTGTAACTAACGTTCCGGTTCCGTAGTCGTAGTTGATGCCTTAAAATAAACGTATAGAAATAGACCTGCTCATTACGTATCTACACATTAAATTGACCCACATCACATGAGAACGTTCTAAACTGTTCAAGTGGGCGGTCCGTCAAATACGTACGTTTTCCTAAAACCAAGCCTGACCAATCAGGGTGCAGAGAGGGACCGTTTGAGTTTAAATCTTGTTCCAGGAAATTTATGTCAAATTGCGCCTACTGCTCGAGTTGTTGAGAAGGAGAAACGTTTTGATCTCGCCACAAAAGCTTATTATTTTGTGACAACGCTATGTCGAAAAATCAGATATATTACTCTGACAAGTACACAGATGAGGATCATGAGTACAGGTAAGTGAATGCTAGCTTTCTAGTATAATATTATTTAGAATAAGCGCTAGCTTAGTTGATACATAGCTAGCTAGCTAGCTAATTTAGCTGACGTTAGAGTCTAACATTAACGTATCTTAGCTCGCTGGATTTCAAATATATCATAGATTGTTTGCCCTGTTTTACTATATGGCACTGTTATCTGGTAAATGTGTTAGTTTCATAGCAGCACATTAGCAAACTAGCTATCTAACGTTTTCATTGACGTTAGGCATTCGATAAGTAAAGTTACGTTAACGTTAGGTAGGCAAATTGATGACTCACGTTAGTAAGTACGTTAGCCATTAATGTTAATTATGTTTGAGTAGGCCAGTCTAGCAGTGCACTTTTAAAGTCTTAAATTAGGTAGGTTAATGTGCCTAAAAGCCAACGTTAACATTAGCTACACACAAGCTACATCAGTTTGTTTACTAGCCAGCCATATGAGCCACTAAATTAACGTTAATCTTGGTTAAGTTATCTGAGGTCTAAACTTCCACCGATATTGACTAATTATTATGATGCACAGGCATGTTATGCTCCCGAAGCAACTGTCCAAGTTGGTGCCGCAGTCTCACCTGATGACCGAGGAGGAATGGAGGGGACTGGGAGTGCAGCAGAGCCAGGGCTGGATCCACTACATGATTCACAAGCCAGGTATGTCACAGATGGGTCAGTGCTGAAGACTACTGGGAAAATATGTTGGTAATAGCTAGAGATGTATTTGACAGGCATTTTCTGCCTCTATGAATTTAACGTTTGCTGGCCTGTTGTGTCTTAGAGATGTCAAAAGCTTGAACTGGCATATTTCTAGAACTGTCTTTAGTCGTCAGTTGATGCTGAGTGGCTGTTGAGGTTTGATCTCACTGTGCACCCAACTAAAGCTTTAACCTGTGATTATACGAACTTTTACATCTGGTGTGGGCTACATTCAACAGAATTTTTAAGACTAAAAAGTGCAGAAAGGTTAAAAGGTGCCTTCAGTCGAACAGTGTTTGTCGCAGACAATTTCCAGCACATTATAGTGTTCCTGGTATGTGTAACCATTCTATTAGGACTGGCCAAGTGACATTAATCTTACATTTCGTCTCTTAAGAACCACACATACTGCTCTTCCGAAGACCCCTCCCTAAGGAATGAGAAGGCCATCGGAAGGAAACCACCCCAGTGGAATGCACTGTCTCCGACGGGAACAAAGTGTGCTTTTCTCTGCTTGTGTTTTGGTTTGTACATAAAGCCCTCTGCTGATCTTTGGTGTAAACGTCCCCCCTCAGACCTTTGGATGTGTGATAGAGGCCACCTTCAGCTGAGTGCTGGGTGAAAGCGTGCAGCCCTCAGGCTGGTGGACAGAGATTGTGTGTGTTTTAGATCCAGCCACAAGAGCTCTGGGAAATCGAGGAAAGATGGAGTTTCTTTTTTGTGCGATAGATTGAGTGATCTCAGTTGTAAGCTAAGCTGCTATGTTGCTATTGAACTGAAGTGATTGCTGTACAACCTGAAGGTTCAGTGGTTTAATAATGTGTCGGGGGAAGAAAAGTGTGCAGGTCTGAAATTGTACATGGTCTTACTTTGTGTTTACATCCTCTATCTTATGTATTATAGTAGACCAGTGACTTTCTTGCTGTTGCTGACTTTGTTGTCACCTGGCAACAAAATAAATATTTTTCTGTAGATTGTGTTTGTGTTCATTATAATGATAGATTTTTTTATGCATTGTGAAATGCCCAAAATAAAAATGTATGAGGGATCAGAAATCACATAATGCTGCCTGCCTCAAAGGTAATTTAACTTCCATCATCTTTAATCGGTAATGACAATGCACAATGGAAACTGCAGAACCATCTTGAATCAAAAACAACAAATGCATTACTTGACATTATAGTATTCATGATAATGTCATGAGAATACCTCAGTCACAATTTGTGTTCTGAAAATGTCTGGCTCATATCATGTTTCATTTAAACTTTCCTGCACCATGTAAAGGGGTGGACCTGTTATGTGTTACACTCACTTTTCATCCAACATCAGAAAGAGATGTCAGTCCAATACATCCACCACCAGGGGAGTGACGAACTCAGAGTGGCGAATGCCTAGAGAGAAGGCAGGAGCCCTGGGCTTGTGGGCCGTCACCTTCTCTGGGTTATGACTTCCAGGGCCAGGCTTCTGCGTGGAGTCAGCCGGGAGGCCGTGGCGGCCCAGCATGGAGAAGGCTGGCTGCCTGGGCAGGTAGATGCTGGGGTCTGTGCTGTTGTACCGGCTGGGGCCAGGTGTCTTCGACAGGTCCTCTGATTGGCAGCGGCCAGAGATGGAGTAGCTGGCACTGGTAGGCTTAGTGAACACATGAGCGCCCATGACAGCTGGCAGAGTGTACTTATTTGGGGCTGGGACCATGTCGAGTGAACGGTAGAGAGTGCGTGCTCCTATTGTGTAGGAAGGGGGCCTTCGCTTGGTGCTGCTGGGAAGGGCTTTTTCTGGGCTGTACGCTCCTGGGCCTGGAGTCTGGAAAACCCCCACTGGAGAGAATTATTTGAAGTCACATTTTTTGGTCACGATACAAACACACATGCAAACATTTCAAACGTTTTGAGTTCTGTTTACTTTAAACCGGCTAAATTCCTGAATACTATTGCTTTTGCTTTAGTTAAAGATTCTGGACAACGATGATACATTTTGTAGAGAATCCCTTAAAATTTCATCATTTAAGAATGGTATATCAATGCAAATTCGTGTCAAAACAACTAGATTGAAATTAGTGGGGCAATGCTGCATGCTTTAAGATGCAGTCACTCCATGCTATGTTCTTACAGCAAAGTGGCAATCAGAGTGAAGGACAACAGATTTAGTTGACGGTTAACTGTAACCTTTGGAGAGGTCTCTCAATTCCAGTGCAGATCAGTTATAAACAGATGACATTAAGTATCTCTGTAAACACTGTCACATACAGCTGTATGTTTGTGCTGTATGTGTTTGTCATCTGCTTGCTGAGTGTTCTGCCATTGGCTGAATTGGCAGTCTATTTAAAATGACTTCAGAATGCCAGCAGCACTACTGTCAAATCGGATCACTGAAATATTCCCTGTACAGCCTTTTCTAATATTGTTAGCCTTACGTAATGTCTTCTTTTAAACTGAGCCTGAAGTACACCCAGAGTACCTGACTTCTTCAGTAAACAAGTTGTTAATTTTTGTTCCATGAAATGTTGTTTCATTAAGTGTGCTTAAATCATCAAGAGTGCCTAAATGTTTATAATTTCTGGAGGAAATCAGCATTGAGACATTCTTAGGGTCCATATATCTAAGCAAGAGTCAAACAGAGTGAATGAGATGAAACTGTTCATAATGACTGTCAGTAGGCTCACCAGTCTTTCTCATCCTGCCCAGCATAGAGTATGCAGGGGTGCCATCTCTCCCAAAGCGAGTGATCTTTGCATCGACAAAATACTGAGGCCCTGGGCTGGAGTCTATGCTGTAGACTGCCCAAGCAATCAGCATTATTACAGGGATACATAATTGTACAGGAGAAATAATTGTATACAGCCTACCAATACGACATAGCATGATAGAAACACAAATTAGACACAGCACTGCATGAGTTGTAGCGACCTCTGAAATAAAACTTCTTTAGTATGGCTGGAGTCTCCCTCTAGTGGGGTCTGTGCAACATTACATATTTTCTGGCCATATGCATGCATGTGTATCTTGTACATGAGACATGGTTAAAGAGGGGAGCTTATTTACCATGATTACATGTGTGAATGCAATGTTATGCTCAGAAATAGAAATATTTATACTATTAGACCAACTCTGCAGATGAGATTTTACTTGCCGCATGCATCCATACAAATTAAGCACTAGCTGTAGAAAACCGTACTGGATCCGCCATGACCCAATCAGTAGATGGATGCCAAAGCTGTCACTCATGTATAACTCACGGTTATCACTCATCTTGCTGTGGAAGGTAAACGCTGGGCTCATGGGCTTGGTTAAGTCATGACGCATGAATCCAATGGTGGGAGGGAGGGCATAGCGGGCAGGTCCTGGTCCTGACAAGAATATTTCAACACATGTCATCTTGATGGTTTTCTTTGCTGGTTTATTCTGTGCATTACACAATTACCTATAGTTAGATGGACATTGTTTTTTTTGTACACATTTCTTTTCAGAAAAGACATGATATTGTCTTTTTTTCTTTGATTCTGTATTGAACAGAGTTAGTCACTCAAGTTCAACTTAAGGAGATAATACACGGGACAAAGAGAATACAGAGGAATGTGTTTACATGTGTGATGGTGAGGGGTAAGGGTGGGGGGCAGGGGTGTATTTCACCATGTGCTTGGTGAAATGAGGAATGTGGGTGAATGAAGCAACTGACTTTCTGTCGGCACAGAGTGACTATGCCTGTGTGTACACAGTGATACTGCCTGGGGAATGCTATGACATCAGCATACAAGAAGTGCCTGTTCCAGAGCTACTGAGAACATTCTTTCTCACCAGTGAAAGCATGTTCCGGCAAGTCTGCAAGCATGCAACCTCTTCCCCTCTCGTTCCCTTTCTCTCTCTCTCCGTCTCCCACTCTACCTACGTGATGATACTCTTTTTTCTTGGAATCATTTTCTCTCTATTTTTCACCCTGATTTATCACACTGACCTTCTCAAAAGATTATTTAAAAAAAACTAAGAATGACAACCATGCAGAACATTGCAAGGACCACTTGCCAATGGAAACAGGATGACATTTTTTCATTCAAAGAAACAAAACATTTCAGCACTAAATCAAAAGCTGAAGATAAGAAGATAAGAAAACCCAACTCTATTCTGACCATATTTGGAGAAGCTCACCTTTTTCTCGCCCTGCTATGATGGGTCGTTTCTTCGTTGTTTCAGCCATGCTCGACACCGTGCGCCCGTGTGGAGACAGGGACTGTAACCCTAGGATCTGTAAAGACACACTCCACTCCACCACTATTTCCAATACCCAGCAAGAAACTCCAGTGATGACTGAAAGAGATCAAAGAAGTCCTACTGCCACAGGCTGATAAAAAGACATCCAAAACAATTGTGAGAAACCGCTTTATGTGCTTCTTCGAATGTGTCGAAAGTTAACCTGGAAAACGAGTCAATTAGTAAAGCAGGCTATAGGTAACCTAACAGGTACCACAGTGGTTTTCTGTGCCAGAAAGGGGTCCTCCAGGCTCACCGCATTGGTTCTGTCAGTCTCCACTGCATGTCTCCCTGCCATATGACATGTCTCTATGTCATCTGAGTGATGAGATTACCTCAGTTCATCATCCACAGACTTGCAGGCTGAATCCAAACGGTCATGTTTTCTGTTTTGCTTTGCGGGGGATTAGTATAGGTTGAGGAACATGAGAGGCTCTTTGATGCCAATCCAGGACCCTTTTAACCTCCACAGTAGGCACTCTCACTATATCCTATTAAAAATACAAACATGTTCACAAACACACACACGCGCGCATCCATGGGTGACCACACTCATGTGTACACACACACACACACACAGATACACAGGCCAGGGGCCGGTGCTTAGAAACAGTGTCATCACTTGAGTTGGTTCTCGTGTAACAGGATCCCTGGGCAGGTAATCACTGAAACCAAGCCCCCCACCCCCACCCCCCTCCTTTCTCTTCCTCTCACTACCCCCATCCCAGGATGGACAGAATATCACGGTTCAGTTGAGCGTGTGGTCAGTTGCCGGGGTGATATGTGGCTTGCTCCCCTGCAACGTGACAGTGGTGATAGTGACCCTCTCATTGGCCGGACACACTACACTCTTCGATCAGGGAACTCAGAAAGATGCTCCCTAATCCACTGGGAGACAAATATTCAGTTTCATTTCTTTTGAAATGAAAAGAGGTTAGCTGCCAGTATTACAGATTTTTAGGGATACATCTTCGGTGGGTATTATGGAAAGGAAGTGCTTTATTTACCAAAAGGGGCAAACCTCTATTGTGGAGAGTTTGTTAAAGTGTGAATGTTATAAATGGTATGCATACACTTACACACACATGAGCACGTCAGGCAACTTGTCTAAGGGCATGAAATGCAAATGTGTGCAAAAGAAGTGCCCAAAAGCCTGTCAAAGCGGGATGTAAAAGGAGAGTTGCCAAAGGGCTTTGGTGGCTGAAAGTGTTGATTACTATGTTGACCAGCAAATAACATGAAACATTAACGGCCTCTAACTTTCCCCTGGCTGTGGCACAGTAACCTGAGCGCTCTGGTGTTAAGGACAAACACTCAAGCTGAATGGCAGAGCATAGGCACACTGTGCCGACAGGCGTACCTTAACAGAACCCACGCCAGACAATTGCAACAGAACCACAGATCTTTGATGAAAGCATTCACACAGTACTATTGTCCATGCAATAACACCAATGTACAATGTCACATAGCCATCCATATGTACAAACACATTCTTATTGACGTTTATGTTCATAACACTATATTTGCATACATTCTGTCAGTCAATTCTGGCCCCGTGTGACTACTATGAGTATAATGATTCTTAGGGATGAATGTATTCTGTATGCTGACTCAGGAAGCAACAAAGTCAAATGATTTTTTTCAAATGAATACATTAACATGAGAGTTGTTGTTGTGTACAAACTTTATTCTCTTATTTTCAAAAAAAGGCAATGTATCTTAAATCCTCAGGCCGTACATTCACTCAAATTTTTTTGAATAATTTACATTATAACACCAGACCAGACCACATTACTGGTCTCGTCATGAGGCTTAGTGAGTTCTAGCTTCTGCACCCACCAATCCAATCCCACCAGCTCTCAATCTCTGTGCACACTTGGTGACTCCTGGGGGGGTCAAATGCTTTCGATTCGGCCGAGCTTATCTTTCTGTGTTTCTTTTCAGCTTAATGCTCTCACGGAGCAAGACTCAGTGCCGTCGCACAAGAATTAACCTTGTGCAGGGTCAAGGGTTACAATAGAGGGTCAACTCTGATGTAAGAAGCTTAAGGTGTACACATTTGCCACAGGGCTTGAAAACAAGGCATCCAATGTGTGCCAATATCTGAACAGACAGATTAAATTAAGACAGATGTGTGGCAATGGAAAGAAATAGAGCAGAGAGGAGAAGCAAAGAAAAACAAAACACACACAAGCACTAGCTACAAATAAATACCACAGATAGAAAAACAAACAAACAAACAAACAACAGCAAACATTTCTTTTAACTCAGGTATAATTACAAACATAAATACTTGATTATTTTGATCTAGATTACAGGAAGATTACAGTGAATGGTAGCTACGGCAGGAGAGGCTATTTCTTCTACCAGAGAGGCAGAAAGCTTAGATAAGGGATATGGAAAGAGAGGGAGAGATAAAGAGGCAAAGGAGGACAATGCTGGATAGTCTTCACACACACACACACACACACACACACACACACACACACTCACACACACACGTGTGTGTACACATATACACATCCATTCACCCAACCACACACACACACACACACACTCAAACACGCATGCAAACGAACAGGACCCACCACCTTCCAAGAATTGCTCCAGCGTCAGTCTCTTTCTCTCTCTCTTTCTCCCCCTCTCTCTCCAGTCTCCACTCTCACACTATCATATTCACAGACATATACAAGAAGAAGGATTCACATGGGCAGCTTCCTGATTGATGTTTCTGTGGAGGGAAAAAAAGAGAGGTTTCACCATGACATCTCCCTGTGTACTTGTTAGTGTTATCTGATGATAGAAAAAAGATAGAGAGAGGAACAGGAGACAGAGGAAGGACAAAAGCAGCGCGTACAAGGACAGACAGGAAAGGAATGAAACCTGAGATGGTAGAGGGACAGAGAACCAGGACAAGAGTAACCTAGAGTTAAATGAGAAACAATATAACATGAAAAAGACGGTGCCAAGGAAAGTGCAATGGAAAAAGAGAGTGAGAGTGAGAGAGACAGTCTCCTACCATCGCTCCGGTGAGTCCTTTGTGTCCAGCGAGAGCGTCTGACTGGCCATGGGCGTCTGCGTCTCGGCGGGCAGCAGGAAGTGGGCATCCGGCTCAGCAGGGAAGGGCTCGGAGTCGGAGTCGTACTCATAGGAGTAGTAGGAGACCTCCGACTGGGAGCCCTGTTCCTCTCCACCTGCAGCAGGGCGGAAGTCAACATTAACACACAACATCACGCCTTACTTCCACTGTAAGACTCACACATCCACACACACAGGGATGGACAATTCACATAGTAGCTGAGGGAACAACTCTAGCACTGACCTGGCTGGTGGCAGTATAATGTCAGGAAACAATAGACTCTGAAGGATCATGAAAAAAGCCTCACAAAACAAATACAAGCTGATGAAACTATACTTTTCCAAGTGAGAGTTATTCTTAAACCCAACTTTAACTTTTTTTTTTTTTTTTTACATGGAATGAGGAGGAAATTACACAGAAACAAATTAGCCACTTGACAATAACAAAACTATAGCAATGTGCCCTTGGTGACAGAGTGTGCTGGCTACTCAGTGTTTACCCTTATTGGCCTCTAGGGGCCGCTCTGTCCACACGCAGCACCGTGCCGCTCTGTGAGCTCTCAGGGCGAGCGAGTGAGCGAGCGCGCTGACTGACTAAATGCCTTCATTCGCTTCCACAAACATGCACAAGGAGCTCAGGCTTCACCCCAGCCTCTACCTGTTGCATATTTGGCTCATAAGAGGGCACATTTCTGGAGGGGCCTGGCAGCGCTGGATCAGTGCGGCCCTGATCCATATTAATGGCCGTGGTATGAGGCATGTTTCCACAGCTTTCCCCCCTTGCAGATAAAAGGCTTCGGGGAGGGGAAGAGAGGAGCGGCCCACATCACAGTGATACGCATGGTGTCAGCACATGTGTTTTAAAGGCACAACTGGTATTTTAACCGCTGAAGTTTAGAGAGGAAGGGTTGGGTCAGGGGTTTGTAATGCTGTAATGGTTTTATTTGAAGTGTGTGTGTGTGTGTGTGTGTGTGTGTGTGTGTGTGTGTGTGTGTGTGTGTGTGTGTGTGTGTGTGTGTGTGTGTGTATGTTCATGTGTGTGTGTGTGTTATGCTCTGCACTGAAGGGACCTTTTGACTGCAGCTCCATTAAGAGCTACTGAAGGCTTCAGGCAAGAAGACAAGTCCACACAAGCAGCACCACATCAAAAACTCTCAAGCACACACACACACACACACACACACACACACACACACACACACACACACACAAACATCAGACAAGATTTCTCTACATATATTACACACCACACTCCACACACACACACACACATGCACAGACACAGACATACTGTAAGATTGCACAAACACATGCACAAATATACTGTATGACTACACACACACACACACACACACACACACACACACACACACACACACACACACACACACACACAGACACACACACACACACTCACACAACAGCTGCAGACAGCTGGTACACCTAGGGCAGGTAATGTTTAATTGGCCATGAAGCAACAGCAGAGACCTGTAAAGGTCGTTATGGAGCACTAGCTTCAGTTCTGGGCTTTTCTGGCTAACTATGCAAAGCCATCCCATCTAACAGAGCAATGAACTATCACAGAACACTTTCTACAGGCTACAGAAACACTGCAGAACCTCTTGCCATTTCAAACGCTCTTCCAACTGGGTTCTCTGTTTACGTGACACCTACCATCATTCACTTACCACTTTTTTAGAACATTTTTCATCTTTCTTGTGTAAAAGAACTGCAACCCAAATTCCCGTATACATAGTCAAAAAATGTCACTAGTTTTAAATTGGTCTCTTAAATGCAGTGTTTGTGTTTTATTTTCATGGACTATTTGACATCAATTCAATAATTTCTTCAGGAAATGTTACTTTTCATGTCCATATATGGCAAAGACCTTATAGCGTGTGCATTTAGAAGTACCTCATGTAATGAATGGCAAATATGAACATGTAACAGAAGTTTTGTAATCTGTGCTTAATCTGTATGCAGTCTGGAAGACTGAAGGGGTCGTCCCAGCTCTGCTCCTGAGTCTTTTCTAAATATCAGAGGGGCAAGTCTGAACAGATCGTGAGCTGCAGTCTCCACCATCTCTCTCTAACACACACACACACACACACACCACACACACACACACACCAACTGTGCTGCTAGCCAAGGGAGGCCAGATAAATACACAGACAGCATGAGTTCCACTACCCCCCGCACCCCCCCCCAAATACACACACACACACACACACACACACACACACACACACACAAATATACACACACTAAGTTGATGCTTCAGCTCTCCAGCACCTGCCTTTACCTGGCACACAAACAAAAACAGTCTTCTGCCAGGAAGGCTCTCATTTGCGAGTATGTGTACAATGGGGGAAGGGTGGATGAGAGGTTAGGACACATGTGTGTGTGAGTGTGGGTGAGGTGAATGAGACAGAACGAGAGGGAGAGAGGGAGAGAGAGAGGGAGAGAGAGAGGGATAGATACCTGTGTGGATAAGAACTGCCTCCTGCTCAGATTCTTCCCCTGTGGCTGGATCTTGCTCTTCTATGACTGACTCCACTGCAAGGACACACACACACACACACACACACGCACACGCACACGCACACGCACACGCACACGCACACGCACACGCACACGCACACGCACACGCACACGCACACACACACAGGTTAACACATTACTGCAACAGATTCACGTGTAAAGGAACCCAAAGTTCTATCAGTCCCTATCAGACACCCGCTCTCTCTGCACACACTCACATACAAACACTCTGGCACCCAAAAACCTTCTCATAGTTTGAATGCCATAATGAGCGTTTCTGCAAGCCTGCAAAAATAACCCACCAGCCGTGCTCTGTGATTGGGGCCGAACTTCCCAAAGCCTCCCGAGCTGAATAGGGGCTGAACTTTGCTCCCTTTGTCACATTCGGTGTCTGGGAGGCCGGCTCCCTAAGAGTTCAGGCTCCCGAAAGAAAAAAAAATGCCTGTTTCGGCCCAAGCACTGAGCCGGCTCATTTCGTGCATTAGTTCAGCCCCCCTGCTTCAGGAACTGTGCTAATTGGCGTCTACGGGCGATTGACACGGGGGGGCGGGGGGGGGGGGAGGTTTGGTGTGGAGGTGAGCTTAAGTGGGTGATGAGGTGAGTGGGTTTAGGTGAGAAGGGGGAGCGAAGGAGACGGAGACTGAGACGGAGACGGAGAGGGAGATGGGAAGCGGTGCCAGGGGCCCCTGGCATGGGTTGGCTGGCATGGCCTCAGTTTTCTCAGCTCCCCGCCGAGATGGTGCAGTGAAGCGAGGAGCCCTAATGGTGAGCACCGCAAACAAACACAAACACGGCTGCCGCCACCGCCACCACCCACCCGCCTGCCCACTTCAGCTTCTTCTGACGCCCGCCTTCAAACGCTTGGCAGCCGGGCCAGGGGTCAGGGGTCAGGGGGTGATGGGGGTGGGGGTTGTCTCACAGCTTTCTTCCCCCCTGTGTATGCCCTTGATGTGCCGGCGTGAGTGTACACACATTTTAGAAACACATGCACTCACACACAAATTATGAAATGTTTTTGTTCCTGCTTTTTCCTGCTTGTGTTTATGTTACAAACAAATGTACACACAGACACACACACACATACCACATACACACACACACACACACACACACACACACACACACACACACACACACACACACACACTATCTCTCTCTCTATCTCACACACACACACAAGTTTTTTTGTTCCTGCATTTTCTCCCGATGTGCTACACAAACAGAAAAGGCTCTTTGTTGCAGGCCTGCGCGTCCGAGAGGAATGTGGCCGGGCCCTGAGTGGCCGTGCACAAAAGCACTCTGTAATCTGGGGAGCCCAGTGACCCTGTAATAGAGCATCAGCCTGCACAGAGGAGGGGTGTGTGTGTGTGTGTGTGTGTGTGTGTGTGTGTGTGCTGCTCACCAGACTTCTGTGGCAGGCAGCTTGCACCTGAACAGCTGTTCCTCAGTCCTCAGTGTGTGTGTGTGTGTGTGTGTGTGTGTGTGTGTGTGTGTGTGTGTGTGTGTGTGTGTGTGTGTGTGTGTGTGTGTGTGTGTGTGTGTGTGCATGTGGATACCTTTTTATCTTTCAAAGTGAGCATGTGACATGAAGTAAACAAATCTTACATACACAAGCATACTGTACATGCACATGCACATGCACATGCACACATACCCAATGTGCAATGCACAAGACTGTCATAAGTTTAGCAATATTTTAAACTAGACAACTGTCAGTTGTGTGTGTGTGTGTGTAACTGTGTGTGTTTGTGGACACCTTGTTTCATGTTCAGAACGTGACCAAGGCTTTGATCCCACAGAGAGAGATTCTTTGTGAGAGGTCAATGTTTTCAGTCAGTTGGGCAACCCATTCAGTGCAAACTAAGTGTGGATGGCAGCGTCTGGTGCTGACGGAGGATGGTGGGTTGGTGACGGGGTGGCATACTCACTCTGTGGGCACTGGCTGAGGGGCACCTGCTCGATGCGGGTGTTGTTACGGCAGGCGGACACCTCCAGCTGGCACTGGTTCTGGTAGAGTTGGCCGTCCGAGCCGCACACGGGCTCGCCGTCGTAGCCACAGTCCCGGTAGCAGGTGCACCGCTCAAAGCGCTCCTCCTCCGGGCAGCCCATCACACTGTTACACGAGCTGCTCTGCGCAAAGCCTGATGGGAAAGGAGAAGTCAGCCAGGAGGACTGTGTCATATGCCCTGTACCTTTCATACAGGCTCTGTGGAGAGGACTCAACTGAACTCTCTGGAAAGGGCCCCACTGATACACCATTAAAATGAGTAAGCAGAGCAAGGACATGACTGGTGGTGCTGGGATGGACGAAGTGTCTCTGCATCCTTATTTACGTATGATGAGTTTGAAGGCCTGTGGGTCTACACCGCATCATCTAATACTCGTACATAAACCCTCTCTTGCAGCATTTACATTTGGCAAAAATCTGCTACGCCCTTTTTGAACTGGGACTTACTGGGAATAAACAAAGTGTCTGTGGATGAGCATAAAGTGTGTACTGGTATGTGCCAGTGGGATCTGGGGATCAGGGCTGGGATGTGAAGTGCATAGGGAGGGTTGTGAGGTGAGGTCTGCACCTGTCCACTGGTTACTGGAGCTTTCCACCTCGTTGCAGGTGGGACCGTCACACAGCTCCCGCGCCAGAGGACTGCTTTCACTCACGTTGTAGAAACGGGTCGCCTCGAATGCTGCACCACACACATACACACAGACAGGCACACAGACAGGCACACAGGCACACACACAGGCACACACACAGGCACACACACACACACACACACACACACACACACACACACACACACACACACACACACATAAACACACACATAAACACACACACAAAATCAAGTTAACAAATTTCCTTACAGAACTGAATATCATAATTCCGAGTTGATTAATGCAATGTTACATTTGTAACACTTGTGTAGGTTTTTTAGGAGGTGACATTTGTATCGTAACATTTTCCAAAATCTTGCAAAACCAATCTTTCATATGTGCTGTCAGAAAGCATTCATTCAGAATGGAAACCATTTATCACATTATTAAGTAGTAGTACGGCATGCCATCTTTTCAGTGCCAAAACCAATACTTGTACATACCTATGCCACCCCTTAACATAAGCTGTTAGTACAGAGTTAAAGCTACAAGTGTCAACCAAAACCTTTCCAAACAGTCCAAAGCACAATACAACCCGTATGACTGATCATCTCTGATATATTGAAACTAATATCCCATTCCATGCTGCCATTAATCTTCACTGTTTCCGTGGCCTTTGAGCTGTTTGAGTGAAGACTCGGCCACGCTGGCTTGACTCTCACACGCACGTCGCACCTGGCTCATAGTAGTCATACACCTTGACGGGCACAGGTGCCGTCTTGCCCACGATGTACTCCCTCAGCGCCTGGAAGGCCACACACGTCATGCACTGGCTGGGAATCTGATGAAAGAGAGAGGGAGCGAGAGAGAAAGGGAGAGAAAGAGAGACTGAGAGGTGAGCCAAGGTAAACTCCAGGGCATGGTTTCCTGCTGTTCTCGCCAGCGAGCACGATGCCAGGCGTCTCAGGAGCTTTGCACCTGACTTCAGCAAACAGGAGAGGAGAATAACCCCATACACAGATGCCAGAGGGTGGCGAGGTGGAGGACGAACACGGCCGACGTTCAACCGAATGAACCCTGTTCAAAAACAACACCACCAAAAAGACCCGCTCCTTTGCTATTAAAGCTTTCATTTGAGATCAAAGTCCGCAGCAGGTTGTTGCTCTTAAAAGCAACTTTTGCAAGACTTTGCATTTCCATTCTGCAGCTCAATCAACTGTTTGAATTCCTTCCGTGCGTGACATCAAAACAAGTCCGGCCCAAGGGCGCTTCCAAAGTAAGCAGCCCTCCATCCTGCTCCTGACGAGAGGAAAATAAACGCCCGTGTGTGGACAGGCCTTGGTCTCGGGCTCCGAAGGGGCCAACGGGGGCAACAAGAGCCGCGGCGACGCACAGGGGATTCCTCTGCTCACCTCATCAAAGTAGAAGAGCACCTTCCTCCCGTCCACCTCGTACCGCTTCAGTCCCACTCGCTTGTCCATCAGGAGCTGGGAGGAGAAACAGGGGCGAGAGAGAGGGAGGGATACACGGAGGAAGAGGGGTCAGAAGAGAGGGAGTATGGGAGGAAAGGAAGGACAGGAAGGACATAAATAGACTGAAACATAAATCATAAAAACATCTGGCACATATCTGATCTGAAAAGATCATAAAGACATACATAAATCACTTTCAGTAGTGTCAGACCCCTGAAAATTGAACTTGAGAAAGCATTATACAGTATTTTTACACCAACTGAAATCCACTAAGCAGGTTCTATACCAGTACTGAGCCTGACTAACTTCAGACTCGTCACATAGAAAAATGATAGAATACGTAATGTACTACAAAAGCCAATTTCCCCAGTAAATACTCCCAAGACCATGTACAATGTTAAAACTACATGTGTTTCATGCCAGTGAGCTGTCTTTTGTGTGCCTGCTCAATATCTATTCTCTGCCAGCACTGGTTCTGTTGTTAGCGTGTCGGCCACATGTGTCAGTCCTGCCTCTCTTCTCCCCTCTGCTCCCTCTGCTCCTCCTGTGTTTCCGAAGAGGTGGAGGAGGAGGTGGCTGGAGCCACTCTGCTCCAGTGCA